>NW_027272570.1:0-190000 GCF_040938485.1 Diadema antillarum | reverse complement strand
TTGACTTGAAATGAATAAACGGTGATTTAGTAGTAAAAATAAATATCTAAATTTCTTTAAACATGTAACGTTACTAACCGCGAAATTGCCCTTATACTGTGTTTTAATTATCAAAACTTGGAGCAGAGTAGATAGTAGACACTGCCAGTGAAATAATGACAGAAAGTTGGTGTCCATGCCAGTTGTGAGGCTAATTGGGTCTGAACTGAACTTCATTCATCTATATAAACTAAAGTAATATGAAACATAATATCGTGTTTGAGGCTTATTTGAAGAGATGAATCTTTTAACAACTCTCTTGATAAGAATTTGGGGGGAAAAAAGAAACGATATGGGTTGATACATGATCAAACCTCTGATGACTTTTTATTCCCACCACAGATCGTGCTAAGGGAGTAGGCGGTAACAACATGCGAGATCGTGCAACTATCAAGCGTCTGAATATGTATCGAAAGGGGAAGCCCCAACGGTAAGGAAAACTTTGTTGCTTGTGTTTAAACTGTCATTAGTCTTCTAGAAAACAACTGATTTCAAGAAGCTTTGCACTAGGCTGTAATCCATTGATTCTATTCAGAATATTATACACTCTGACGTGACATGGGTCTCATGCTTATATGTGTAGGATTGAGCTTACTGGTTGCTTCCTATTCAGTGTATGTCAACATTATGTATCAATGATTTACATCACACTTTACTCAATAAATGTTCTAAATTTAATATTACGTATAGTAATGAATATTGTTAATTCCCCCCTTTTTTCATTGGTCAGAGATCGGAAAGGTCGCATCACCAGGCCTGCTCCATTCCAATCCAGGCTGAACTCTGGAAGTGTGGCCAGAGTGGAACCAAACAGAAAGTGGTTTGGTGAGTGTTCTTAGTAGCCTAGAAAGTAGCATTAGTGATTTGCCTTGCCAGGAAAAAAAAAGAGCAAAAAATCAATTTCTAAGAGTAATTTGGGTGTGGAGAATGAGAAGAGGATCTCTCATCACTTGCTTGAAGTTGATATCCCTCACATGGTCAGCATTTAAAACCTTTATTTTGTAATATCAACAATTTGTGTATTTCTTGATTTTAATACCGACATTCCAAAATGAGGAGCCAGTTACATTTCAACAGTGTTATTACACTTTGTTATTGATCAGAAATAAGTCACCGTGCGTGACTTGTTACCTGACATAAAAGACTGAAGACTTTATCCTTATGAACAAACTTTAAACCTATCGTACAGGACAAAGTGTAGACATTGGAGTCATTCATAGATTTCCTCTTTCATGTCACTTGTCTCTTTCAAAATGCTCATATAATTGTGATTGTGTGTGGGGTGGGGTGTATTAATAATCATGTAACAGTATAATACAGTGCACAGCATATCCTTACCAAATGATTGGTTTGCCAAACAACACCTTTGAAAGGAAAGTAATTGACAATGTATGAGGTCATGTTAACTACCTTGTCCCTGATCTTTCATAATGACCTTCATAAAGGACTGTAAGTTTGTTATAAAAAGTGTGGCTTTTCACTCTATTTTGCATTGTGGTCAACATTTGGGCAAAATTAAGTTGATACCAAAGCATAGCTATTAATGCTTTGACTAAAGTGCGCTTGCACACACAGATATTGTTTCATGGGAGAGTTGAATGAAATAGTCAATACTCAGCACACCTTACTATTATTAAGCATAACTGTAGGTGAAACTCTTGCAATTAGCGTAATCACAATGACTGCGCCCTCTGTAGGTAACACAAGAGTAGTCTCCCAGGATGCCTTGCAGACATTTCAAGCTGAGCTGGGTAAGGTGGTGAGAGATCCATACCAGGTTGTGATCATAACTGTAGGTGAAACTCTTGCAATTAGCGTAATCACAATGACTGCGCCCTCTGTAGGTAACACAAGAGTAGTCTCCCAGGATGCCTTGCAGACATTTCAAGCTGAGCTGGGTAAGGTGGTGAGAGATCCATACCAGGTTGTGATGAGACAGACCAAACTTCCCATCACCCTCCTCCAGGAGAAAGCCAAGGTTAGTAGGACCTGGACTGATGTGAATACTGTGGTTTAGTGGATAAGACACTGTTCATTTATTTATTGCTGCAAACATTTTTGTCTCTGTTGCAACTCTTTACCATAGGACTAAAATTGACTTTCTAGAGATATGATTTCCGAGTTGTCATTATGACAGTCAGTAGAACATATTGTACATGATATGGTGCAAGTGTACATTGTAAATGCATTAATCGTACAGTTTTATCTGCTGTAATGCAGAAATGTAACTTCTTCTTTTTTTCTGGAATATCACAAGTGTGTACACTAATTTGGTGAATCCTGAATTTCCCACCACAAAATTAGGTTTTTATTGAATGAATGTGAATCGAACCTGTAAAACTTGAGACTTCTTTGTCCTGCAGTGAAAATGTTGTCATTCAGTTTGTTTCCTTTTTTTTTTCTCCAGTACAATAGAGTGCATCTGTTGGACACAGAAAGTTTTAGCTCCACATTTGGACCCAAGAAACAACGGAAGAGACCCAACATAAAAGTGGGAGCTGTGGAGGTATGGAAGATGTTATTGCTGTTGTTACGTAAACAATTTTCAGTACCTAAGCATAATTATTCATTCGTACAATTCTTCATGTGTTAACATTCTTAATCATATGATTGTCTCACATACAGATGAAGGTGGTGTACTGGTAAATACAAATTGCACCAATAATGCATGTAATGAAGATACTGCAGTGACCTACTTATGTGCCCATATTTGCATCATACAAGATGCTGTAATTCCTGTAGATACTAATGAAGCCATGTTGATTTATGTCCTCTGTACTTCAGGGCAATTTTAATTTTAAATATGTGTATTCTATAGATATGTGTATTATATAGATGAGTGTTTCTCATCTAGTCGTTGAAAAATGTTACAATGTAATTTTACCTCATATTCTTTTAATATTTTCCAAGTCATATTTGCATGTACCCACTTTTGATTACCTAGGGCGAAACAATCCCATTCGTAATTGCAGATTCTATGGATGTGAGGATTGAAAAACCTTTTTTTTTTAAAAAATAGGCAAGAAATCACTTTCGTCCTACCTGCATATACAAAGCGAGACATACAGCGTAGATGTCATACCTCGGGTACATCACCTAAAGATGACAGTACAAGTTCAGTTATGGATGAAGTCTTGACAAGGTCAAAGGTCAAAAGGCCAATGAACTTATATTGAAAAACACTTGACTCACAAATTGCCATATGCAGACGAGGCTCACTTAGCATTTGACTTTAACTGATATTGACTTTTTTTGCTACATCTTGAGTGTATTTAAAGGCTTTTACATCAATTTAATTCAAGTCATTTATTTTCCTTCCTTTTTTTTTTGCCCAAAAAAGACATACAGTTGTAGCACAGAATGAAATAGGTATTGTATCATAGGCATTGATTCAACTGTGCAAAGGATAAATGATAGTTAGGACATAAAGATATACATGCATATCAGCAAAATACACAGTTATGTTTAGAGGGGGAAAAAAATTGAGAGGTCCACTAAAAAACATGCTCTTATATTGTGAACCACTCAAAAAGATTCTTATGAAAATACTTATTTACAAATGCTAAGCACCAAAATTATTTAAGACAGGACGTAACAAAACAGGAGAAACACAACAACATGGCATGACTTGACTGAGGGTATAACATCAAAGTTATCACCCTCATAATGTTTAATGTTCTGAATTAATTTCTGGGTAGTCCCTGGTGAAAGCAGCTGAAGAATCTGGAGACCAGTATGATGCAGGAAAAGACAAGGATTTAGTGGTGGAGGATGATGGAGTGAAGGAGGAGGTCAAAGATTACATCTTCTCTGCTGGTCAGTCCAAGAGGATTTGGAATGAACTCTACAAGGTATGTCATCTACTCTCTGAAAGACTTTTAAGCTGACTATCACTTTGTAATCATGAATGATTTCCTCAGTACTTACCTTCTTTCACACTTGCAATTAATTCCTCAGAGTACTGAAGTTCGATTGTTTGCCTGTAATGCACTGCAAGAAGTTTATACTGTGTCTCATGTTTCCAGTACTTGGATATTTTGATGACTCCCTTCCTGGATGTTCATTCTTCTTCATGGTATATAGAAGTGTTGGTTGTGGATCTCATATGAAATCTTAATTATGGTGCTACAGTAGGAATAGAGTGTTTGCCTTGTGTCAGGGGAATAGTCATGTATATTTGTGTGACAGATTTCTGCTGTCCTCAAAGAGTCATGTTAGAATTTCAATGTATAGAGAATGTGATGTTGAATAGTACTATCAAGTGTTAGACTGTATATCAAACTCTCTCTGTAAATTCTCAGAATTGTTTTCTTTTCAGTGTACCTGTGAATGATGAAAATATGTCATTTCCTATTGTGTAGGTGATTGACTCGTCAGATGTACTAGTCCAGGTCTTAGATGCCCGAGATCCGATGGGAACCAGATCCAAGTACATTGAGAACTACCTGAAGAAAGAGAAACCTCACAAACATCTTGTCTTTGTCCTAAATAAAGTGGACCTTGTACCAACCTGGGCTACAGTGAGTTAAATGTGAAGCAGAATACAATGCTTTCTAGCAAGGAGTCAAATTTTCCAGATCTTATCACAGTTTTAGTGTTATTTGTTGAATAACATCAACATTGTTTCCATTTTTTTTTACAATTATGCCTTGGTAAGCCAAGATTTTCTTTCATGCACTGGCATTTTTTTTTTTCATCTCTGAAGTTGGCTTAGCATGAAAGCACTGGTGCTCTTCTTTTGATGTTTGCCATAGATATGACTCTAGAATGAGAAAAAAAACAAACTAAAATCAAAAGCATAAACAGTCTTGTCCATAGACACTATATATAGGTCTGTGTTTGGAGCCCCCATCACATTAAAATGACCTCTGATAATAAACTTCACAGATGTGTTGCTTCTGTGAATCAGGAGACATTTATGTAAAGGAATTTGTAGAGAGATCAAATTTTTAGATTATTATATTGAACACTTAAATAATCAATGATAACACTCACTGTGGCTTAGAGGTCAGTCAGTGTGTTAAAGGGGATGGTTAGTAACTGATCAGTGGGAATCAGTGGGAATGCTGGGGGATGATTGTTCCAATCCTTGTGGGATTAATTTAAGAGTACATTATATATCTATTGTTGTGTGAAAATTATTTGCTTCAAAATGGTCTCATATTCAAGTAATGTGCAGTTTAATGTTTCCAGGTTAGCATGTCTGCACAGTGACGGGGCGATAAAACTGCACATTACTTGAATATGAGACCATTCTGAAGCAAATAATTTTCGCACAACAATAGATATATGTAACATACTCTTAATGAATCCCGCAAGGATTGGAACAATCATTCCCCAGCATTCCCACTGATTCCCACTGATCAGTTACTAACCATCCCCTTTAATCTTCTGCTTTCCCTTCAGTTTAAAGTGATTACTGTCAACGCAAAAATTGTTTGCGGTGCATTAATTTTCGCATATTTCGTGCTACTTTTGGCTAGAGCGAATTCTAAAACCTGCGAAAATATCTTCACCATTTTATCTGTACATTTTGAATGGGTTGACAATTGCACAGTGCAAATTCAAGAACCTGCATATGGGCAATTCCACGGTAACTGACGTTACGCATAAGGATTTTCATAAAATTGTTTATGTTGTAGTTTTGTGAATGAAAGCACCCGGGGCTTGTAATTAGCATTGATGAATGAGTTCATGAGAATGAAGAAATAGGTGGAAAGTTTTCCTCTCAAACTGAATTTCTTATCACATAGCAAGTGAAAATGTGTCGGTAACTGACGTTACGGAAAAAGGACATGGAAAATTATGGTGTAGATTTAAATGGAAATATCTCATGTCCCTGACTTCTAAACTTTATGTGTTTAATATGGCAACATACCTAGGTTCTTAGGAACAGGTATGCAAAATAATGTGCACTTTAGATATTTCCTTTTAGCACCATGCCAATGTAGTGAAGGCATGACGGTAACTGACGTTACGTAACTGACGTTACGCTTACATTTGCCATAGGGTTTACACATGGAAAATCATGATTAGGAATAGTTTTGTGATATTTTATAATTCTCACCTTTCAGAGTGATTTGTTGGATATGGAATCATACCTTGGTTCATCAATTACAAATACCCAAATGAAATTAAACATACATGTAAGTCCATTTTCTTTATGTTTTATGAAAACTTAAAGGTAAACATGTCAGTAACTGACGTTACACATACTTTTGCTATGGCGTTTACAAAAAACTAATTTATTTAACAGGTTATTATACTGCTGCAGTATACCAGTAACAATCCAGGCATTTACTTAGCAACAAATTAAAACAAAATCTAAAGACAAAAATTGGGTGGGGCCCTTAGAGGGCAAGCCTCCCCCCCCCCCCCCCCCCCCCCCCCAATGCCATAGCACAGTTGAGCAAAAATAATGTAAATGCACCAGAGGATATTTTTTGACATTGGTCTTAAGACTGAATGCTTATTCAACAGTTATGATTACACAGAGCCATTTAGATTCAGCAGTTCAAAGTATAAATATTGACATAACTAAGGGGTTTTTTTTTGGTTGTTGTTGTTTTTTTTTTGATGAACAGGAAAGTTTCTATCTAGAGTACCCCACCCATAATGCCCTGCAGTACTACACAAAACACAGATGTTTTTGTGTGTGGTAAAAAAATATCTTTCAGGTCATGGGGAAAAAACACATACAAATAAAAATGTTCATAAATATGTATGAAATCTACTGTGATATATTCTTTCTTCTTTTCTTTATTTTACTCCTCCCTCAAGGCATTGTTAGGGCCGCAAATAAAAAAAAAATGATCTCCATTATCAATAATGATTTAAATGAATAGTGTTACACTTATGATATTTTTTCTGTGAAGAAGGAACATGCTTTTTTGGTCAAAAGGGCATTATTTGTTTATTCCTTGCTTGAAGGAATGTAATTGTTTTTCTTTTCCTTTTCACTGGTATATCAAGGCTTGCAAATACATCCCAGATACCAAGAAATAGGACTTTGCATCGAAAGAATTCTAAGATCAATATAAACAAATCTTCCTGTTCATAATTATCATGTATTACAAAAATGTCCCTGCATGAATGAAATAAAGTAATCAACAAATATGAACAGTTTTTTTTTTATTTTACCCTAGAATCACCTCTCACTTTGAGCAGCATCAGTGTTAAATGTTGAGCAACATCAGTGTTAGTTTCAAACAGTAATGACAGTACTATATGCCTTATGTCAGGCCTGCTTATGTACCATTTCAAGATGTGCCATAATTAACTAAACCACACATTTAAGTGCAAGCAAAGAAATATATCTGCTCTTACATTTACCTTGAGGTAGAAACTCCACTAAGCTTCCAGAGAAAAAAAAAAGAAAAATGCTTGCAAAAGTAGTCATTAGTAAAGATTATAAAACTGTTGGTATACAGCTGTACACAAGCTTTTTAAGAGAAAAAGGTGGTTACCATGCAACCACATCATTGATTAGGCCTACAGAATTTGGTAGCTTTATCATCCCGTAGGACAGTGAGTACTGTATAGTAATTTGAGTGCATTAGATATTGCATGTGGTAAACCTAAACTTCCAGATGATTTAACCTTAACTTGTGCTGAACCGAAAATCAAAAGCTCAAGCCCCCCCCCCCCACCAAAAAAAAAAAAAATATGATAAATAAATAAATAAGATAAAGTGAACAAAAAAAAATGTATCCATGGATATACAGTGTACCATGGTGATGACATCATTCCCTATCAAAGGGATTGCTGCTCTTTGTTGATAACCTTTGACTTCCCAGATGTATAGAAATGGCCTAAAGTAAAAAAATTTGCATAAGTTGTTATTACTGTCATGGTAACTGACGTTACATACTGGTATATGATGTTTCGGTAACTGACGTTACACATTTTGATGTGTTCATTTGACTCTCCAGTATGCCAAGTATCCTTATTTTCTGTTATTGAAAGGAAAGCATATGGGCATACATTAGAAATCCTAAGTTACATCATATAGCTAACTTTCTTTGATGAATAAAGTTAAAAATTCCTTGTTTTTGGTAACTGACGTTACATCCATCATTGTCAAAGTAATTAAAAGTTTTTATAAAATTCTTTAAAGCAAGCAGCTTTTTCTTTCTATCATGTGGTAAAAGACTTGTCTGGTAACTGCATGCATATAAAAGATTGTTGTTTAGAGTACTAGTAAAGTGGATATACAGAGGGTAAATTATGTGACAATACACTCTTTCTTACCATTGAGTTATAGGCATATTTTGGCAGCCATTTTGAAAATCAAAATGGCCGCTTTTATTGAAAAACATAATGATTCTTAAAACTTCAACTCAAGTATTGTTTGAAAATGTATGGTGTTTGAAACAAATATCATTTTGAATTTTCGGCATCTGTGTCCTACATACCGTGGAATTGCCCATATGTTTTTGAGCTGCCCAGCGCAAATAAATCGTGCGAAAAAATTTTCGTTTACAGTATAATATTTCTGTTTTGATATTTGTGTCATGAGCGTTTTAATAGTGATTGTTATTTGTGACCTGTTGTCTTCCTAGAAACGCTGGGTAGCTGTTCTATCTCATGAATACCCAACCCTAGCCTTCCATGCCAGCATCAGAAATCCATTTGGAAAGGGCGCCCTCATTCAGCTACTTCGACAATTTGGCAAGGTGAGTGACATTATTTGCTATTACAATATTTGTTTGAAACTGATATAATTACCTCTAAAAAACTTTTAGTTGATTTAAAACTGAGGCTATACTGGTTTAAAGATAAGAAATTAAATACTCATTGGATTTCTGTCAAGTTCCTGTGATTATACAGAGCTGTCATGGTGTCGTAGTGCAAAATCATGACATTCTTATTTTACTGTCAGTTATATCCGGGAATTAGTTCTTGTCTCATGGAATGTGACATGTTTTATTACTTTATGTTACCTAATTTCTCTTGTACTAAAAATTCTGCTTTGTGAATTAAGGTTACTTCCTCTTGAGAGAAATTCATGTAAAGTGTACAAGAATGATTTCTTTGGTTTGCAAGAGGGAAGAGCCATTCCTAGTTTCATGTGTTTCTTCCTAACTCAAGTATTGCAGTTTATGGTTTATGATGCTGTCTCATATTTTGCATTAGGATCAGGTCAGTGAACAACAAAAATTAATTTAATGGAATATTACTCAGGTGCCGTAGAGTCTCTTTGAGCACTGGTGTGTAAAACCAAGTCAGTCTTGAAACCAGCGATCATACACCACATGTTAAGAAGGGAGGTATTAATGCATATTTTACTGATGCTAGAGAGTATGTGCAGAAGGGAAAATTGATATAAAAATTCATATCATCCTGATAAAATGATATTCAGAATGCAAGGTTCAGATGCATGCAATCCTGGACTTGTGACCATTGATAGAAGATTAGAGCTTACCTTGGTTAGTACATTCACAAACTGATTAATCAGCTTTCATATTCACAAATGATAGTTGTTGTCGTGGTAAATATCATTTACTGGCAGCGGAATTTATTCTTCCATTACCTCCCACAGCTCCATGTAGACAAGAAGCAGATAAGTGTTGGCTTCATTGGATATCCCAATGTTGGCAAGAGTTCCATCATCAACACACTGAGGAACAAGAAGGTCTGCAATGTAGCCCCCATAGCCGGCGAGACCAAGGTGGGACCATCATCGTACATCTCTCATCTCCGTAACTCCGTGATGATTGCATAATGCATTAACCCCTGATATTAGAGCTTTTTTAAGGGTAGATTTTGGAGAAATTTGTCATACCAATGCCAGGGCTCAGCGCATTATATCGGTCATTTATTGTTTTATCTAGTTCATAGATGATAAGAAATACTTGATGTTTCATAGTTACTGATCATTTATGTACATATTTATGTCTTCCAACAAAATGGAATGTCTATGTTAGGTGATTAACTTGGTCTAATTGTATCACTGTGAAAAGGATGAGATAAACATTAACCTGATGAATAATCAAATATCGTTCATGTGATTTCTCATTCTTTGTCTCAATGCCAGCCAGCCACAAAGAGAAGACTGTAGATGTATTACCAATATCAACATTTTAAATGATGAGATGACTTAGATCTGTACCCCTTGTTAGCGTAGAACTCAGGCAACTTTCATCAGATTTAAGCATGTTTTGATCTAAGACATGTTGAACTTCACTGACCCTATTTGATCATATTTGTTTTCCTAATTGCTCAGGTATGGCAGTACATTACCCTGATGAGAAGGATCTTCCTCATTGACTGCCCAGGTGTGGTCTACCCATCTGGAGATACAGAGACAGAAATCATTCTCAAGGGAGTGGTCAGTGTTCTGGTTGTTTGAATCCTTTCTATTAACTCCCTTACTTCAGGTTGACTACTGTGAAGGTGGATATTTTTGTGCGACTAATTTTTCGCGCTTGGCCGTGTGAGAAGATTTTCGCGTGTTTTTAATTCCGCGGAATCAAGACATCCACCACTGAAACGTGTGGCATGCAAAAATATTCACGTGCTTTTATTTTCGCGCTAGTTTATGGTTGCGCGAAATGCGCGAAAATTTCAAGTTTTACAGTATTTCACTCTTTTCAGTACAGTCAGCGTTCCATCATGTGATTTGTATATGACCTTGGTATTGGCAATCCTAGCTTAGCATACTGATCCAGAGATATGGAGACTGACCTCATCCTTGATGGAGTGATCAGTATGCTTTCTGTCATACTTTGTAAAGAACCTATGGATATGAAAGAATTTAAAATATTGCTTTTTGTTTTAATTACCAAAATTGATCCAAAAGGTATAGAGAATGTAGTGATTAGTGTTTGATACTCTGAACTGTTATTATAGGGAGGAAGTGTGTTTGTAGAAGTAACAATTTTCTTGTAGTTGTGACTCAGATTTTCGTCATGGTGAATAATTTCATCTTGCATTCTTACATGACAGCAGGAAATTAAATGAAGCAAAAGTTATGATGTAGACAGTTCCAGTAAAAAATGCACTCATTTCCTCAAACAAAATGTTATTCATGCAAAGTTACACTTCTGTTATGAAGAATGATGATGCACTGATATTACATTAAAAAGAGACTAAATAGCTGCTGTGAGCAGATTTTAATTTCATGAAATGAAATGAAATTCCTTAAGACATAATCTTTGCTATTTTCAGGTCTTGTGGAGGTGTCTTTTGAAACACCACAAGTTTTACTGTATTCAGAGATTGTATTTAAGAAGTCTACTGTTGAAATGTTTGTTTACATGTCACTAGACCATGAGATATGGCTGTCTGAACAGATAAAGCAATGAACCATTGAAACCCATAGGATTTGAAAATGTGAATGCGAAAGAGAAAATGTTATTGATGTTTGGTTGTCTCAGGTACGCATTGAGTATGTCAAATCTCCAGAGGATCACATCACTGAGGTGCTACAGCGAGTCAAACCAGACTATATCCAGAAAACATACAGGATCTCAGACTGGACAGATCATGTGGACTTCTTGGAGAAGCTAGCTCAGAGAACTGGCAAATTACTCAAGGTGAATTCACTTTCTCTCTTATTATAATGTGGTTTTGAAATCTTGTTCCATCTGTTAGTAATTGAAAACAGAAACTTGCATGTTAATTCTGAATGTTCCTGTCATCCACATGAATGCTTCTGCTTCACATGCCGGCTCAGTTACAAACTGTGTAACAGCTGGTTATTGACTTACAAGTGTGAGGTATACTGCAGTCCAGGGGCTTGACCGTCCAAAGGGTGTGCAATGATCCCCAAATCTCATCTCCCAAACTTTTTGCAATCATTTGCCTCATGTGGAGTGCCATGAAAGTGAAGTGTGCTACTCAGGTGACCGCTAGACACACAGGTCTCTTGTGCTATTAGTTATTGTTTTTGTGTTTTTTTGTCCCCGCCAAACGAGTTCGAGCAGGGGACTATGAAACGGGCTCCGTACGTGTGTGTGTCCGTGCGTCCGTCCGTCTGTCTGTCTGTCTGTCTGTGCGTCCGCGTGTGATCAAAATCTTCAATTTGCTACTTCTCTGTCATTTATGGGCCAATTTTGATTCTGTTTGCTTTATATGATAGCACCACATGGGAGCTTTGAAACTTCTACGCAGAATTCCAATTGTGACCTTTGACCTTGACCTTTGACCTATATTGTACATTTTGCTACAAAATGCTACTCCTTCGCCATTTCTAACCCGATTTCGATTCCGTTTGCTTTATGTGATGGCACTAGGTGAGGGCTTTAAAACTTCTACACAGAATTTTGACCTTTGACTTCTTTGACCTTTGACCTTGATTTTTGACCTATATTGTACATTTTACTACAAAATGCTACTCCTTCGCCATTTCTAACCCGATTTCGATTCTATTTGCTCTATGTGATGGCACTAGGTGAGGGCTTCAAAACTTCTACACAGAATTTTGACCTTTGACTTCTTTGACCTTTGACCTTGATTTTTGACCTATATTGTACATTGGCTACAAAATGCTACTCCTTCGCCATTTCTAACCCAATTTCGATTCTATTTGCTTTATGTGATGGCTCTAGGTGAGGGCTTCAAAACTTGTACACAGAATTTTGACCTTTGACTTCTTTGACCTTTGACCTTGATTTTTGACCTGTACTGTACATTTTGCTACAAAATGCTACTCCTTCGCCATTTCTAACCCGATTTCGATTCCGTTTGCTTTATGTGATGGCACTAGGTGAGAGCTTCAAAATTTGTACACAGAATTTTGACCTTCGGCTTCTTTGACCTTTGACCTTGATTTTTGACCTATATTGCACATTGCCTACAAAATGCTACTCCTTCGCCATTTCTAACCCGATTTCAATTCCGTTAGCTTTATGTGATGGCACTAGGTGAGGGCTTCAAAACTTCTACACAGAATTTTGACCTTTGACTTCTTTGACCTTTGACCTTGATTTCTGATCTATATTGTACATTTTGCTACAAAATGCTACTCCTTCGCCATTTCTAACCCAATTTCGATTCCGTTTAATTTATGTGATGGCAATAGGTGAGGGCTTCAAAACTTCTACACAGAATTTTGACCTTTGACCTTGATTTTTGACCTGTATTGTACATTTTGCTACAAAATGCTACTTCCGGCGGGGACATATATTACGCACCGCGTAATTTCTACTTTTCCTTGTTTAAGTCTGCATCGTCTAGAAACTCTTTATTGGTACTATAGATGATAAGAGACCACAGAACAAACTGATATTGCAAGTGAAGTTGATCAAGGCAGCAACACTGTGTACAAGGATAGATTTTGAGCTCTCAAACTCATGTGCATTTCAGTTTAATTGTTGAATAGTGAACCTGGTCACTTTGTTCTCTGTATCACTCATTCAATCATGTCCTTACTATTGGCAGGGTACCAGAAATCTTGTCACACTCCATATCTCTGTCATGCTTGGATTTCAGGGTGGTGAGCCAGACCTCAATGCTGTGTCTAAGATGGTTCTCAATGATTGGCAGAGAGGAAAGATCCCTTTCTTTGTCAAACCTCCAAACTGTGAACAGGTCAGTGTGCCCTCTTGGCTTATCAGTTTTCTCCGCCTTCCAACTTTCTTCTGCTTCTTTGTGATTCTTGTTCTTTTCACACTATGAACAGGTGTCACAAAATGTATGTTGCATTGATTTTTTTTTTTTTTTTTAGACCAATGTATGAGGAACTCTGGAGACAACAAAATGGGCAAAAACTCTAAGACCCCGTTTACAGTGCAGGGCTGGGCCGAGCCCGGGCGCAATTGTGGTACTTGGCCCCACAATTTTGTTCGTTTACAGTGGAGGGCTCGGCCCGGGCTTTTGATTCAAACCTTTCAATATTTTGTCGTAGTGGCGCTCTGCTTGTAAACAAACACTATTATTGGGAGCGCGCTGGTGGCTGTTTGGTACCGCATTTGGCCCAGTTTGCGTTTACAGTGAGAAAAGGCCGGGCTTGGCCTTAGCCCAGACTACCTCCAGAGCTTGGCCAAATGCGCGGCCGATTTTGGTACCGCATTTGGCCTTTTGCGTGTTTACAGTGAAATGAAGGCTGGGTTGTAAACTCACTGTAAACGGGATCATAGATTATGTGACAACAGGTTGCTGTATGTATGATGAAAAACAAATAAATGCATATAGCATGGGCTTTGTGTTTTGGAAAACAATGGTTCCTGTCTTTGCCAGTGGGCTTTGGCCTGTTGCACAGAGACTTTCTTTTGGTTGTAGATGAAAGGAAAGTCTTTAAAGTTAAGCACTCTAATCAGCTTAAGGCCAAGTTGTTGGTCAGTTTTTGACATCCAATGTATCATTCCATCTTAACCCTAAAAGGGCCGACGGGGGGGGGGGGCGGAATCCGCCCGCCCCCCCTCGACGTTTCGTGCTATAATTCTGTAACGCGAGAAGGCCTCATCGCGAGACTTCTTGAATTTCTTTATTCAAGTCTCGCGCAACTTTTGAGACCAAATTTGCAATGTCCACGCATACTTTTGCGAAGCCACACCCATTTTTGTAACGGAATGTCGCCCCAAAACGGGCGCAATTTTGTGATTTTGTGTACATTTCCTATGGAAAACAGTGCTCTGTCATGAAAGTCATAAAAACCTGATTATTTTTACAATTAATCACTTTCATTGATTAATTTTGTGCCAATTATGGTAGAATAGTGGTCAGTGACAATTTCCAATGAAAAAACAGAAAAAACAAAAGTTGAAAAACAAGGAAATACATAAGAAATTCTGAAAACAATAAAATACATAAGAATTGAAATGAGTTTTGGAAGTGTTTGTGATGTACAATTGTTGAATATGCAAAACAGATTTGCAGATCAAAAATTAGACTCTCATTGCTTTTAATTAGGCTAAAATATCTTCTTGAGCTTAATTTGCATAATTAATTAATTAAAATTAGAAATTGATTGTTTCAAAAAATCTTATGACACAATCTTGTAGATTATGACGCGGGTCTCACACATGCAAAATTTCATCGCGATTGCACCACCGATGGCCGAGTTATCCACCCCCCGGTCTGAGCATAGCCAAAAAAAAGCGCGGCCCCTTTAGGGTTAAACTGTAGTGTGTTACCAGTGAGACTCTATTAGAACATGTGCTGGTACGTTACACAATCTTTTCTTCAGACTCGTCATGTATTTGTGAATTGTTTGCCTGTTGATGAAATAATTAAGTTATCCTTGTATTGATCTAAACTAGGACTAGAGAAGTATTTTGTTACAAAAACTTATTTGCCTTGCTCACAGGATACAAGGGAAACAGGAAAAACAGGGGAATCCAGTGAGGAACCAAGTAACACAAGGACATCCGTGCCTGAGAAAAAGGTCAAGGGAGTGAGGCAGGACCTGAGAGAAGTAAACATTGGACCTGAATTCGCAGAAGAGGACTTACAGCCTTCTGGCGACCAAGATGATCAGTCAAATGAGGAAGAAGAAGACAGAATGGAGGAAGAGGAGGAGGAGGAGGAGGAGGAAAAGGATGCAGATGCAGATGCAAAGAAGGAAGAGGGAGGAGTGGATAAGGTTATATCCAATAATAAGAGGAGGCAGCTAGGACCATCAGATTCATCGGTGATCTCTGTAAAGAGAACAAGGACTGGTGAAGGCAATCCTGACATCTCATTTGGTCCCACTGCTTTTCTCAGCACCAAGAACAAGAAGCTTTTAGCTGGAGTTCTGAAGGAGAAGAAGAACAAAGAACAAAGAGAGGAGGAAGAGGAGAGGAGAAAAGAAGAACCTACAACCAAGAAGCAGAGCACCAGAGGTACACTATACATTAGCATTTATTGTATCTATTCCCATGAACCTCCATTCTTCATTTACTGTGAAATGCCAAATTAAAGACAGATCTTGGATCCCAGTATAATGTGCTCTTAAATTTATCTCTTTTGTTCTCATATGATATTCTTATTTGCATCTTTTTTTTATATTAGTGAGCTATAAGTCTGCAACCAAGCGCTATAGATGACGCTATTAGGCAGTAAATGGTGTTCTACACATGGGTGAGACAGTTGTTTCCATTGTCCAGCCCAGGAAGAGGCATAGTCTTATCATTCGTGTCACAGATCTAAAGCTCTCTGATGTTTTAGATTTCAGAATAAAGTGGAGATCAAAAGTGTGAATTTGGTCCCCTCATGCATTGGATAACAGAACGCTTCTGATTTTCAGGGATTCCATTAAAGTACTGAGCAAATTAAACATCAGATCTGTGGCAGTTATTTGTGAAATGAGTTTTAGGACCAACACTGAATTGAAAGAGATGTTTCCGGATTATTCGAATTATCTGCATTTTTCTTGTTTTTTTATTCCCCTTCACCTTTCTTAAAGTATAGAACCTTTCTGATTTTGACATAACCTGAGGTGTTTTCAAGGAAAGTGCCAGTCCATTTGCAAGAATGTAAAAAAGTTCAGTCCAACAAACAGAAGATTTCAATTTTGACTGTAGTCTTATGAAGACATTAAGTCAGCTGAATTTGGTAATTCGAAAATTGCTAATATTTCATGGGATTTTAATGAAACCTCAACAGTTAAATGTGAGAAAATTTGCTGAATCTGTCAAGGTGAGCATGTATAGTGGCATTTCGTTTTAAAAGCATTGAGGGTAATAGGGATATACATTAAATAGTGTTGCTCTTGAATTTCCTGCATGTATGACTGGGTGGTAAGAAAGTACTGTATTTATCATTTTTTCCACAGCTAAGTCATTAGGATCTTACTGCCCCCTTGGTAGTGATGTGGAGGAGGCTGATGTCCCTAGCAAGAAGAAGAAGCGATACTTTGATGAGGACAAACCAGAGAGCAAAAAGAAATTAACCTCTAAGCAGGTAATGTATCTCTTCTGATGATGGACAGATTTACTCAGTTATAGTTGCACTGTGGATCTTCCATGCTGATGAGAACCTCTCAGCTTTCATCTTGTTTGTTAGCAGTCGAAAGATGTTGAGATTATTTGCTCACCAAAGCAGAAGCATAAGAAAAAAGAAGAAAATGACATTTTTTTCTCAGTCAAATGGGATTAGAGGGTTGAATTTTCTTTGCAACGTCTGAATTTATGCAGTTGAGTTGGAGAAGATATGCAAACTCTGGGTAGACCCAGTGCCAATGCATTGCAAAAAGTGCAATATATTGTCCACATTTTACTCCTTGCTGGTGAGGTCACATATGGTAATAAAGGTTTATGTTGAGATATTTTGTATGAAATATTTCTTCTTTTAGCCATGTTCCTAGAAAAAAGATTGCATAGACCTGTTAAGGTGATTTTTAGGTCATTTTGTATTAATGGCAGTAGCAAATATTTGATTTATATTGATTCACAATTTTAAAATGGCATAAAAGAAATCTAACTTGACCTTGATGATTGCTAATGCTGCTTTGGGTTTGTGTCTGTGTGTATATGTGTGTATCTGTCTGTCTGCCTTACAGAGACGGAGACTGGCAAGGGAAGAGAAGTCCAAGAAGACTGGTCAACACTTCTATACCACGGCCAACGTCAAGAACCGCAACCGCTCCAAGAGAAATAAATGAAGAGAATGTGATCCTATTTCTCTGAGACAAGGACTGTTCCACATAATGAAATAGTTTTGTGGAGTAACTTGGCATGGAATATGACATCATATTAAGTATTACCTTGGTATGATTCACTTCAAATTGAGAATCAACCCATTAATATTAAGAGACACACAGTATGGTGATGATCTATTGTCATACAAAGTGATATTGTGGATGAAACTGGACTCACTGTTGTCACTGTGAGAAAAATATTCTCTTTGAGTATGTGAGGTGCCAATAGTTGCTTCTTGATAAACACTGGTGAAGTGTTGTGACAGGAAAAAGTGTATGAGATATGAGGGAACTCTGTCATTGTGAGATTACTTGCCATGATTTAATCTTTTGGTCTGTACTCTGCCTCATAGTAAAGTTTATTGACCTCACACTTTACAGTCTTGGTAGATTTGAGTTCTCACTTGGATGCTGCTTGATAAGAGGTACTGTACGAGCTGAAATTTTCGCATACAGATATTTTCGCAAATCGCTACTTGGAGGACATTTTCGCGTGTTGTTAATTTCGCGGTTGCGAGGGTCTAACTGAACTTACTTGAACTCTCACGAAAAAACAATAGCTGTCTAAACTAAAAGTACCTTACACGTGTAAATAGTAGTACTTTCTCAATTTGAAAGTAAAACAAATATCAAAAAGAAATACTTTACAAGGACTTTCGAAATTCGTGCCGGACATCGACAGGCGAACACCAAGAATGCAGCTGCAAGAGTAACATTAGACTGAACGCACTTTAAACAGCTATAGCTAGCTGTACTATGCGACGTGCGTGCACAGTCGACAAGTTGAAGGCTAGCTAGGTGCAGCGCAGGAAGGGATACATACTGTACTTATTAATGCTAGCTACGTTATGGCCATATGGCTCAGCTCCTGATAGCTGTGTGCTAGACCTACGTACGTAGCTAGCTACGAGTGCTAGTAGTGTACTGTACGGCACTATAATTTTGGTGCGATCCTGCAGCACATGGCATGGCTTGATTTTCATTTCCCTGCGTTGTTTTCAGGCGTTTTTGTTTTCGCGCGTTGTTATTTTCGCACGTTGTTATTTTCGCGTGTTGTTATTTTCGCGGTTCAAAGGCGATTCGCGAAATTCTCGAAAATAAAACCACCGCGAAAATTTCAGCTCGTACAGTATTTACATTAGTCCCGTTGTTTGTCCTTTATAGACATCTGTGCGTTATCAAACTAATGCCCCAGTCACATAGACATCCCGGATCACTGCGGACCACCCCGGATCTGATCTGGGGAGAGATCCGTGTTGACGCCGGGAGGCCAACACGGCAACTTTTGGAGGTCAAAAACATCCGGCGTCATCCAGGGGTTGCCGTGTTGGCAGAGCAATCCGGGTCGGTCTGTGTGGCTGCCGTGTCGCTGCCATGTTGATCTGTGTAGATGCCGTGTTTGTCCATGTAGACGCCGCGCTCTTCCGGCCTTATCCGTGTTGCTGCCGTGTTGATACCGTGTGTACAGTCATACCAAAATCCCGGATCTCCCCGAATCTCCCCGGATCTCCGTGTAGATCCTTGAGCATCTGTGTTTATATGTGACTTGGGCATTATCAAGCAAGAAAGGGTGTAACAAGAATCTGACTGTTTGAACTTTAGTTATCACTTCCAAACAGAAGAAAACAATACCTTTTTTAACCTGAAGAAGCAAGGATTTTATGTAAGTGATTATTTTAGCCAACACTTATGCCTTGCTGGCAAGACACACTCAGAATAATTTGGTTTGCTTCTAAAATCACATCAAATACATGTGCCCAGCCCTGTTCCTGTAATGAAAGTGCAATGAGCTGTTCAAAGCCTGACCCATTCATATTTGAAATGGACAAGACCTATTCACTATACTTCACTCTACCATAATGAGTATTGACAACAAAAAATGTAATGCAATGCTTTTGTGCTCGTAAGTAAATAACCCACAAGTGAATTGACGGTACTGACCCTCTTTCACGTTCAGTGATATATGTGAACATAGCTGAGCTGAATGAATACTACATGTTTTATAAACCACATTATTTCTGATGCAACAATCTATGGTGATGCATTTTGTCATGTCATTACTTATGTACAATTGTATTACAGTTTACAATGACTTGAAATATAGTCAACCTTGCCGAAGTCAAATCTTTTCATACTGAAAAAATAGCTTCCACTTAAAAGAGAAAATTCGACTTATGAGAGATTAAAATCAATAGAATATAAAGAGAAGGGACTTGAAAAGACCTTCGACTTAGGCGATTATTCGACTTATGTGAGGTCGACGTGAGCAAGGTTGACTGTGTGTTATTGTGAAATTGGTATAACACCTGTTATCCATACATGTATTTTGATGTCTTGATTGTTCTGTTCTTGCAGGGTATCAGGTATAACAATGAAATTCCCTATTCCAAATTTTCCCTATGTTTGCACTTATTTTCTATAAATGCTGATGGTTTGCGTCAATGAGCAATGCCTGTGTAGGATTTATATGTTCAGGTAACATTATGAATGAATCTCCTGCTGTAGGATATGCTCTGTGGTAAGTCATCTTCTGGTACTCTCTTCCAGTGAAGGTCTTTTGGTTTCTCTCAGCAAGATTATGGAGCTGTAATTATTTGACTTTGATTCATTTTATGGTTTCTCCCAGCAAGATTATAGAGTTGTAATGATTTCATTTTGATTCACTTCATGGACCCTGTAAGTCGAGGAATTTCATTATAGAAGAAGAAGACAAAAAAGGAAACCCGACTATTAAAACACCCAAGGACAAAAGTGGTTGGCCTTGCTACAGATAGGCATGAGGGTGAGGAATAATATTCTTTGGTCTGAAAAACTATTGCCTGCTACCTGAGTAAATGTTCTTTATGTTTTCAAAGTAATACTGGTGCAGTATACAGAAATTACAGATCTCTTGATCTGGTGAAGGCAATGTCATTTTGTCATAATAGGCATTCTCCATGTCTGTCACTTCAAGTTGATTGAGGACTACTATATTCTCTAGACCTCTAATGGAATTTCACAGTAAACTATCAATGAAATCTCTTTGTTGGTAATGATGTTATTAAGTTCATGAGTTGTTCACTCATTTATTTTAGCTTCAAAGAGTTTACTTCATACACATGCACAGTTGTTTGGACCCTGCCATTAGCCAGCTTTATATCTACAACACAAACGCTAAGACAACACAGCCTCCCGAGTTGGACAATGGAAACGGCTGTCTCACGCATGTGTAGAACACCATTTCTTGTCTAATTACACTTACAGCCATCTTAGCATTCACATCGCAGATCTGAAGCTTGGTATTCACTCAGAGGAGAAAAGCCTACCAAAATTCTAAATTTCCTGTGAATGATACATAGGGCTGATGTGTAATGAATCCTGTGGTAGCTCTGAAATCAGATGTGGATGAAGCACAGACCATCTAAAGCCACCCTGAAACATACAACATGAGGTGAATGGGGAATTCCCTGTGGATATTGATCTCATATAGCTGCCATAGAAAGTGAAAGCTTCCATGCAGTATACCAGAGAGTGTGGTGTTTAAATGTCAGAGGTAATTTATTACCGTATGTCTCAATCAATGTGAGAGTTGTTTGTAGTAAAACAGAGTGACCATGAGATGTGTAGTACAGTGTACCACTGTATGAAGCATTGTATACTGGTAGATGTGTTGTATACTAGTACATAATATATTGCAAACAAAATCTGCTGTAACTGACACAAAGATCTTCAATTGTGAGACTACAGCTTGTGAAGTCAACTGGAAGTGTGATAGTGAACTTAAATTCCTGTGATTTCATATGGGTACAAAATGTTTAATTGTACTGTCTATTCAGTCTTGAAAGATATTTTAATAAAACGTATCCTGCATTCAAAATCTTTATTTTCATGTTGGTTTTTTTTGTTAAGGTATCTGATATGTTTGCAATTTAAAGGAGATTTGTGTAAGGAAGAATACTCCATGTCTTGAGAGTTGATTCTTCAGTCAAAATATGATTTGTTGTCTTACGTGATATTGACGTATGCAAGGTTTACGGTGTATCATAATAATGTCTACCTCAATGAATGTAAGTACAATTACACATGCTGTACCAAACATTTCCCACCAGCAGGCGTAGATCAAACTTTCCAGAAGCAGAAGGGAATTGTGAACCTCAATAAACAGGTCAGGACCTGAAACCATGGCAATTACCTTGTGAGAGTACGTGAAAAAAGAAATGGAGAGTTGGATTGAGTTGGGACCTGCACAATCACTTTGTCATAAGAAGGATTTCTTATATTCAAGACCTCCTTATAACAAGATTCCACTGTACTAAACTTATTTTTTCTTGAGAGAACTAAAGGTAAAGTAAAGAAAGGAAGGAAAGGACAAGGAAAGGACAGGAGTGACAGAAAGGGTGAGGAAAAATGGAAAGGGTAAAGGAGAAAGAAAGGGAGAAGGAAAGAGTATAAGGATGTAGACTGTTCAGAGAGATCCGGGGGAGGGGGGGGGGGGGCTAGCAGTAGATGGGAAGCCCAGTGTACTACAGATAAACAGGTGTGTAGAAAGATGAACAGATAAATGGGATAACTTCAAACAGAATGCATGATGTGTGTGTGGGGGGGGGGGGGTTGTGGGGTGGCAAGAACAGTAAAACGTGCAAGAAGGGAAAGTATCGTGAGCTATAGCTGCCTCACTAGTCCCTTCAACACATTTCTCTCCATGCTCATCTTTGGAAGGAGGAAGAAAGAAGTACACCCTGCTCTGTATACTAATGTCTTGGCCGCTAACAGATATTTGTTTGGTATTGTACCGTCCTCCACCCTGCCAACCTTGCTGATCATGCTAAAGCGATCTGGTGGTGCGACTCACTGTTGATGGCATATTAAACTCCGTCAAGTCATTCAACATACAGAGTGACTGACTACTGCGCTGATGACACGCGATTTTTTTCCCCCTTGTCGGTGATCCTAAAGCTGCAGGTAAACGAAATCGTTACGCCAGCGGCGGAGCAAGACTTATGGTTGTCAAACAGGAAGCTGTCTTCTGTGTCTTATCCTTGTATCTTTAATCCTATAACAGAACACTATCATTATATATTTCTGTAAATCCTGAGATTCTATGTTATTCGTTATTTAAATTTGAATGGCACACAAATTGATGAGTAATCATGCTGATGTGATACGTTTTCTACACAGTAGATAAAAATGATCTACCGTCTACACGATGTATACTCCTTGGGAAGTTGATCATGCTGCTACAATGTGTGTGTGTGTGTGTGTGTGTGAGTGTGTGTGTGTGTGTGTGTGTGTGTGTGTGTGTGTGTGTGTGTGTGTGTGTGTGTGTGTGTGTGTGTGTGTGTGTGTGTGTGTGTGTGTGTGTGTGTGTGTGTGTGTGTGTGTGTGTGTGTGTGTGTGTGTGTGGTGACAGGAGTAGCGTGCAGTGTGAATGGATATACTTACAGGAGATTGGAAAAGACATCCCATGTTTGACAATGAGGCACAAAAGACACTTCATTTAAATTCCAACATTCTTGGTGACAATTGGATTCAAAATTTGAAGTCAGTCGGCTGTAGCTCCTCTACAAGTATATGTATTTCCTTCTTTCTTTATCGTTTTTATACTCCTTGTATTTGAGGGGAGGGTATCGAGTTTCCAAAGAGTGAGTTTATACATTTTTCAGTTGATAAAATGATATCTTTATTAAGTGTATCTATAACTTTTTCTGATATAAATTCCATCTGCTTTGAGAGTATGCATTGACTTATTCTGTGAGTACACAACTGATCCTTAAACAACATACAGGGTCCTATTACTAATCTTCAATAAGGTATTAACATTTCATTGTTGACATTGATAATAATCATTTTTATAATTCTAATGATGGGAAGGAGGCGAAAACAGGAAGAGGAGGAAGAAGAAGAAACACCAACACATCTCCACGCTACCAATGAGCCAGTCCATCCCCGCCCCACCTTAAGGTTAATATACCAGCTGATGGTCATAGGACGGATATCTGTCCAATGACTCATGAATCGGAGAGAGATCGGAAGAGAGAAAGAGAGAGAGAGAGAGAGAGAGAGAGAGAGAAAGGGAGATCAGTATCATCCGTATACTGGTAGATGATGCAAGTTCCAAGTAGGTCATGGCAAATTATATAGAGGATACTTTATCTTGCTTAATTCATTTTAGGTATCAAATTCTTCGCTCATTAATTCATTTATGTAGTAACTTAGTATATACGACTATATCTGAATATCACCATTATTCATTTGCAAATTTCTTTATTCATTTTCTTTTCAGTCACACACTGTATTTCATTTAAAGGGAAACAGTCTCAGTGGTTTCGGACATAGAGGAAAAGGGGAGGGGACAGAGAGGGAGACAGACAGACCAACACAAACACAGATTCAAAGAGAGAACAGTTCTGAGAAAGCGATAGAAGACTAATACCCCATCACCGGAGAGCCGTCACGATGTATATGAGTT
The DNA here is from genome assembly GCF_040938485.1 of Diadema antillarum. Lineage (NCBI taxonomy): Eukaryota > Metazoa > Echinodermata > Echinoidea > Diadematoida > Diadematidae > Diadema > Diadema antillarum. The sequence goes on along the minus strand of NW_027272570.1, from coordinate 165,950 downwards.
GTATAAGTAGGCCTAGATGTACCACTTTCACTTTGATGAAGGAAGTGAAAGCAGCCTGCTTTCAGTGGCCAGATGTGATGTGTACATCAACAGCTTTGTTTTAAGCAAGGACAAGCCGCCGTGCATGGATACATTATAATTGAATGTTATCTCCTATTGATACTGTACGACCATGTTTTCCTGGCTATCAGATTGATTAACGAGTTCAGAAAAGATGGTGCACGAGGCTGTGTTTTTTTTTTTGTTGTTGTTGTTGTTGCTCTGACCCATCATGTACAGAAATCAAACCCTAATATATTCTGAAATGGTTCCATTATTATATACGCCATTTCTTATTATACCTGTATATAGAGCTAGTTGTCATTGATATGCATTCTTTTTTTAGTGTCTGATGTAAACAAGTGATTGACCCTTTGTGTCATATTGTATCGTCCTGTAGGTTGTCATCGTTTTTATTTTTTTTAGCTTAAGGCTAAATTCTAAACAGATTTTACGCATGACCTTGCAACTTTAATATGACAGTCATTTTTACAAATTTAAGTTTTCCATTTTTTTTCCTTGTCAGCCTCATCGTCATGCAGAGAAGAGTGATTATCACTAATAAGAAAGTTTGGTATAAATCTTATAAAACTATACATAGTCTGATCCAATTAACGTTTGCGATTGATTTATATGTTGCTGTGTAATATACATGCGGATTACATGAGTGAGCAAGTCTTCTGGCTGATGAGGAAACCTGTTTCTTCTTGATGGACGTGCAGAAACTTTTAGGTTTATTATACGAAATTCCCCTTTTCATTCCATACATTTGCACCTTGTAATGGTGTTGTTACAGCTCTGGCTGCATGAGTTATAAAAGACCCGAGCTGTGAGCTGCCCCACCTCAACGATCCCATTCAAAGAGAACTGACCGGCGGTCTTTTCGTTCAATCACCACTCTTCAGGCCTTTTTGTAGGGAGAGAGCTGTATACGCTCATTTCTTATAACATAATGGGATTCAGACAATCCAGTAATAAATGTCGCAGCCACTGAGTCTGAGGAAGATATTGGACAATCAAACAATTCCAAAGGTACTGTCGGGTAGCTAGCGGAACCTCCCTGGTATCGTAGATAATTGTCTAGTTTGGTTATTCAATGTGCTGCCCTCTCCATAGAGCTTCGCAGCAATTCGTGATGTAGATGTTAGCAGAAAGATGAAAAGGAAGTATATATGATAAAAGGAATTTCACAAATTTTCCTTTCTTTTGAAAGGTACACATTCCATCGACATGTAGCTGAGATGTTATAAAAGGCAAATAATTTACTCCCTATACAAGCATATCTTTTGGAGTCAATTAAGGTCAGAGTTGAGATCTATATCATCCATGCACCATGCAATAATGTGTGGACAATTATTATGTGCTTTCTGAGTTGCACCGACATGTTCACAAAACACGATAAAGAAAAGGTATACACGATAATATATGAGACACCATAATTAGGGTTATCATACAGTTGATTATCAATATCAAAATCATTTGTATGAAATGCATGATTGCACAGAATTTTGAAAAGGTCGGAGGGATGTAGAATAGGCAACCAATATAAAACTATAGGCCCTTCAATAAAGTAAGTTTTCATGACCGCTATGTATATAATATATATTACAAATTCGTCACACCAACACAATTCAACACGCATAGTACGTTATAGGTGACAGAAATGGTTTCAATCCTGGCAAAATGGTTGACATTTTGTGTTGATTTTAGAGCAGTTAGGTCAAGTTCTCTGGCGATATCTTGGTGAAATTTGAATGAAATTCCCTCATTAAATTATACCATTTTGACGTATCACATTTTCCCTGTTGGGTTGCACATGCCAGTAACTCTTTGAGGGATTGTGCAAGTTTCCTCGAAATTTGTAAGGGAATGTTTCTTCGATCTGTCTGCATATTCGTTCACACCTGAACCTGCTATAGACACACTACGCATCGTGACACATCTGTGGTGCTTTCCCTTACTCCACTATAGCAAACACCAGACAATAATGTACCTAAAGCATGATATCGATGCCGCCACCTTGAGTTGTGGAATCTTTTGTGTGATTTTTGACACCCTTCTGCAAGACAGTGTGTTATTCTAAGAACTGCGTGATGGAATGGCGGTGTTTGTCTGTGATATCACGCGCAAGACTGCGTTTTATTGAAACCATGTAAATATGCAGACTATTATCAGCTAGTGACATTTTCTTCTTTTTCTTCCAACTGATTCGCATGGAAATAATGATTCTAATGGTAATGACCAACTGATTGGAGGATGATGTACATGTGCGTATAAATCCGTGTGTTTAGATACAATTCTAGGACTATCACAGAAATTGCGAGCAGATATATAGGTTTAGATTGTTGAGAGTGTATGCCTATATCTCTAACTTTTACACTTTGGTCAGGGCCGGAAGTATAAAGGATATTTTCTGTATACCCAGAGGCGAAAGGGACTCCGCATGCGGTCGCCTATAAAGTGCCTTGAATTTAATGCACCGTACTCACAGTGTATCAAATTTGATTATGACATCATATGTGACCCTGCACCACAAAACCAACAAAGACTCGCCAAACATGGCAGATTATTAAGCCTTAAAAATAATGACGTATAACTCAACTCATGGGATCTTCTATGAACCAGTCTAATTTATTGGAAAGAAGGCACACACTCTGAAGAAAGTTGCGATATACAATAGGAAAAGACGCTCTTTACCTTAGGGTCTATTCAAGCACTCAATCTGTGCATTGAATGGGACAAAAAACAGGATGCAAAACTCCACAGCAACAACAATGAAGGGATTAACAAATTACGCTCTATCAACACATTCTATACCCATGACTAATACCAACTTAGCAGAAGCATCATCCTTTCAAAGGTTATGACATAAAAAGTGAGTGTCAAGAGTGTGTGTAAAGGTGGGGAAATGTAAAGGGGAATGAAGACGGTAATACATACCTATTATATTCTCTACCAAAAAAAAAAAAAAAAGGTGTTCTAGAAAAACAGCTAAAAACACACACGCACACACACACACACACACACACACACACACACACACACACAATTTTGCATTCGTTTCATGATCCCAAACTTTAGAACAATATAGAAGAATTATTCTATAATTGATTTTTCCAGAAAACATGCAAAAATTAAAGATTGACTACTATAGGTTGATCTGTTTCACCTTTTGAATCCTCACGTAAATTCATACGGAGTGCGACTTTTTGTTGGTTTTGTGATGCACGGTCACATTTTTAAATTAACTTCATGAAAGGGCTATTTCTATTCAATATATCCAACTGCTTATCTATAATTAGTTTGGTGTTTTACAAAACTATTTAGGATGGATTGTCAGAGACATTAAGGGGACATGGGAAATCGGACATTATAACTTTGTCTATTCCCATTACAACGGGGTTACGTTTTAGCTACCCGTCAACGCGGTCCGAGACTATTTTGAAGTCTTCCTGAGTATAAGACACCATATTGATGTTTTGGTGGGGGTGGGGTGGGAGGTGCCTATTCCTAATAGGTTTAGTTTAAGACCTATAACATCGGTAATGACCGTCGAAAAGGAAGGGCGATGGGGTAGTTAAAAAAAAAAAGAAAACAGCTCGGCAGGTATAGATTCTGTTATCATTCTCTCGCCCCTTTACATCATCATTAATTTTTTTTTTTTTTGTTCCTGCATGATCTTGTTTAATTGCACCTCCCCATTCATCTTATTCCAGGTTGCCCATGTACCTTTGAACTATAATAGGAATTAACACTGTATGGGCTAACATTCCCATTATTTTGTTTGCGGTTCGGCGATCCATTGAACTCTTACGCTTTCATACCTAAATGGCTCCCGACTTTTAATACCCACTCTTATAGCCATGGGCTGATCTAGAGGGGGCACCTTTACAAAATTAAAAGGGGCGCACGCACCCCTCCCCATTTTTTCTTATATTTTCTTTTGTTTTAACAAAAGATAAAGGGGCCCCCCGGTGCGCTCCCCCTCCCTGGACAACTGGATCCGCCACTGATACCTCTGTTTATTCTGAATATGCTGTGTCTCTTATGAATAGACCTCCAACATGTGCATTCCATGTTGTTATCATGTCTGATGATATAGGCCTATAACCATGTGTCTTTACTTTTTATGTTTGTCATTTTTTTTTTGAGGGGGGGGGGAGGGTGAGAATACTTAAAGGGTATGTACAGTTCTGGTCGAGGTGTAGATTTAGCTTTTAACATTTTGCGAGATATTCAGAAACCACTCTATGAGATGTCAAAGAGCATGCAGTTCTAAGAGGTATCAAAAGTTTATTCGATGAAAATCGGTTTTGAAATGGCTGAGATATCCAAAAACAAGGTGAAACAAAGAGATCCTAATAAAGTTGTGGCATGTCGCCTTTTATTATTAGCACTTTTTTAGATATCTCAGCCATTTGAAAACCAATTTTCATCAAATAAACATTGAATCCTTCTTAAACTTACATGCTCTTTCATATTTCATAAGAGGTTTTTCATTATCTCACTTAGGAATGTTCAAAACATGAATCCCTACCTCAACCAGTACTGTACAGTCCCTTTAATATGGGGAGATATTGGAACAGTAGGACCTCTTACAAACCGTATAATATTACAATTTTGAATATCTCGGACGTATACCTATTCCGAAACAGATCTTGTTTTGCCATGATAACGCCGAGAAGAAAAAAAAAAGCACCACTGTGTATCTTTGAAAGACGTGAGACCGTATATTGAGAAGATTATCAGCAAACGTTACAAGAGTTCATTCTTAGTCGTGTAGATAACGTTTGATTGTAAACAGTGTCACGAATACTGCGACAACGATGGAAATAACGATTATATGATCGTCGATGGTATTATAGGTAATGCCTTGATAACGATCGATGACGGGGATTTATGTTAGTAAGCAAATAATCAACGTTGGTGAAGGTGATGGGACAAACTATCACTTCCGAGGCGATCTGGATGTAGCTATCTTTCCGAAGCGCAGCTGAGGAAAGATAGCGTACACATTCAGATCGCCAAGGAAGTGATAGCTTGTCTCATTGCCTGAAACTAAAAGTTGATTATTTGCTTTATATTCCACATCTAGGGTCCTAGAAATTCCCATTTTATTCCACATCTGAAACCGTTTTAGCTGTCTTTAGGTATCCCTAAGGCTTAGGCTACGTGTGCGCGTAGATGACATAACAATTTGCTGCGAGCACCGCGCGTCACCGAAGTAAAAGTGCGTTGCACTGTGTACTATCAAGTGACCTAGGTCACATGATAGTCCACAGTGCAACGCACTTTTATTTCGCGCGTACTCATCTTGCGTTAGGACTGTGTGGACTGTGTGGAGATCAGCGAAACAAAAGGGACTATCAACATAGAGTGTAACGAACTTTTCTTCTCAGGTGATGTGATGGGCAAAACTACGCTTCATCACGTGATCAGCTCTGGACCAATCCTACTGCAACATTCTTAGTATGTGGAATATAAACGTAAATATTGATCTATACACACATTTATCAAGTTTATAGGCAGTTGAGGTATTACGAGCAGCAGTAATTGCATAGCAGCAGTATAGGTGCAGAGCTACCAAGTCTCACGCATTCTGCGTGAGACTCAAGCATTTAGGGGCCGTCTCACGATCTCACGCATGGCACCCATTTTTCTCACGCATCGGGCGAAATCTGCAACTTTGGCCTATAATAATGAGCATAGCTCAAAAGATTAAACTGATAGTTGCAATTGAAGGTACATTTCCCTTTTGTCTTTCAAAATAAGTAAAAAATGGTCACTTAAGTATGCTCCTGATCGCACCATTAAGAGTTAAAAATTGAAAAAGTTCCCTACCGTGGGTGGCCACATGGGGGAAAAACCCCTCCCACACCCTCGCTCGCTGGCACATTCGCGCGCCGAGATGCCGAGCAATGCCGAGTCATGAAACTCTCACTCATAAAAAAATTTTGAACTTGGCATCCCTGTAGGTGTGAAGGATGCATCAACGTAGATATTGAAAAGAATTATGGACCGTTTTGTCGGCACATCAATAATTATTAAAGCACATTCTCTTCTCTAGAGAATTAATTTATAATCCATTCTACATCCACCTTACTAAAATGAAAAGAGAAATCGTCTCATTTTGGTCATTTGTAAAATTATCAAAAACACACACACACACACAAAGACAAAACAACTTTAACTGAGTACATTGTATTTCGTTGTTAAGGACTTTTCGGATGTCTATGTTTTGTTTTGTTGTTGTTGTTGTTGTTGTTTTGCAACAATAACAAACATATGTTTTTGTGTAATAAAAAGAATCCACCATGTTTTTCAATGGAACAAATAACGCAAAACACTGAAAACGAAAACCTTACGATTGACAAAGTTTACAAGTTCAAGATTAATGTGGTACATGCGCCAGATATTTTAATCGACAGTGAAATTAGAGCTAATGATGTGATTATGCATTATAAAGATGCCAAGCAAATACTCAGATAAATTTGACAAAGTAATAATTATACACGGTACCCGTTATGTTAAGAAAGTAAAAGAAATATACCTTGTTTTCTATTTTCGTTGGCTTTCCACTTTTCGAAAAATTTGAGTAATCATATAAATTTGTCATATTTTAATTCAATTTCTCAAAGTTTATCGTATCTAAATGCATACTATTGCAAAGAGCGGATCCAGGAATTCCGGAAAGGGGGGGGGGGGCAAATAATGATAATATTCAGAATTATATTGCTTTTACAAGAGTAACGCAAGGAGGTAGAGTGAATCTTGTGAAAACGTTTACATTATTTCGAAGGCCTGGATATGTAATCTCAAAAGTAGCTCAGCAGGATAAGCAATAAATGAGTAAAAAGGTTAGTTGATGCAAAGGAGATGTGCGAATGATAGAGGCTGTCAACATAGGAACATAGGCCTAGTATATTTGATATCGAGCATGAAGAAAATCCCAAATACGATGTATCATTCTTTTTCAGATCCTACAAAATAAACGCTTGCCTCATGGAATGTTCAATGCCATGGACATCTCAGGGAGGTGGAAGAGATAATTTATGTTTCCACCTTCCTGATGGTCATTTATACATTCCGCCTAACCTTCCTCTTTAAGGATCTTAAAGCTGCCACGTACAGACCACACGTTCCCTTCCAACAACAAAGCGTAGAGCGGCAGTACCGAAGAGACCGTAGAGCATTCCACCGTGCAGATCGATCGCAGCAGCTGACCCCGCCGAGGCCGCAGGGATTCGACGAGGAATGCATTAAGTGCCATTTTTAGCTAGCGAGGAATTCGTGACTAACTCAGGGCAGAAGTCGAGTTTCTGTCGCTGCACAAATGGATAATTTTACCTAAATCATCAGGAAATTGTCGTCATCAGGCGTATCTTGGATAACTGAATTCCTTAGTTACGGACTATTTGTACATAGGGAGGGAATTCGACCACAATTAGCCCAGAAAAGGGCTAACTTCGTAAGAGTGTAAGTATGATGGAGAAAGATCTCTAGTCAACTACGTTGAGCTGCGTACGGCTTGTGATACGGGATTGGGATTGTGCAACGCGAACCATATATCAGGTTTCATTTGTCGCATCCTAAACAATGTTTCCTCTTGTCTATATGTCATATTCAGTTTTGCAAGTGCTATCAATGTGAAGAAGTACAGAATATCAACTCAGTTTAACATCATAGCATGTAATTTGTAAGTCACTCTGAAAAGGAATCAGCATGATGGAGCTCATACAGTAGCAGGTGACGCGGCTAAACGTTTATTGTTTGTGTAATTATAAACCCTACGGGCTACGTACAACTGCATGATTCTAACAAGACATGCTGCCCAATGTTTTCCCTTTTCTGACTATTAAATTACTGCTAAATTAGTCTAATAAACAAGATGATCGCGTCCAATTGGAGACTAACTGGTACACTGTATTTTGGACTCCTACATGTAAAACTGTGAGCAAATGCGCTCAACAAACCAGTTCAAAATCAAGTAAATTTACCTGTATAGCCTTGTGCAATTTGTACAAATGGCAAGATCCCTATGTCAAAGGACACGAACAGCCATAATGAAATTAGTGTTGTACCGTGGTTTTTGATGCACACATTATTGTTGTTATTGTTGATTATCATGTTGATGATAATTTCAATATTTTCTTGACTTTATCAGTGGCAAGTCCTTGCTTTAATAGATTACACTATTTTTCGTCTCACTGAAGCAAATTTCTCAATGCACGTATCCAATGATTAAATGCTGACATTGTGAAGTGACGTTTTCATGAGCCTTTTTTTTTTGGGGGGGGGGGGAGATATTACATTACATTACTGTACATCATGAATGTAGAACAGAGATACAATGTATTAGAATATCACAGATGCACTCTCTTCCCAGAAATTGTGAATTTGAAAGTGAAATTCACTGATGTCAGCCTGGAGGATACAATATGTAAATACTAGGCCCTACTAATATTTAAACCAATCATTAGCAAACGTGTCTACTTAAAAGAATAGTAAGATTCTTTAATACTGTAAAAGTGGATATTTTCGCGTGACTAATTTTTCGCGCTTGGCCGGGTCGGAAGAGTTTCGCGTGTTTTTAATTCCGCGGAATCAAGACATCACGCACAGGCACATATGGCAAGCAAAAATATTCGCGTGCTTTTATTTTCGCGCTAGTTTCTGGTTGCGCGAAATGCGCGAAAATTTGAACACCGCAAAAATTTCCACTTTTACAGTAGTCAGAAGTAGAGTGATTTGGGAGTGACAACCTCTGCCAGAGTCTGTGTGTGTTCACAGAGGCAAGAGAAAGTATACATAGGCAAATTATACTTCTGGTCAGCCCATGCTTTTTGCTCTGTGTTAAACGTTACTCACCATGTACATTGCTATTTGTGCAGTAGATTGGCCGTAGGATTGTAAACCAGGATATGTATGACAGTGTTCATGTACAAATGTACATGTAATTAAGTTCATACAGGATTTTTGTCATTCATGCCAGATATGTATAGATTGTGGGTATAATTCTGACTGACTGTGTTTTTTTGTTTTGTGTTGGGGTTTTTTCTATGGCAGGCAGAAGTGTATGACAAGTTGAACAATGTGCACCATGAGAGATTGTTGGCAATGTGCCAGAGCTCTCTTTTGATCTGAAATTTCTGGGTATTTCCACAGTAAAAGGGGATATTTCAGTTCAGAGATTTTTTGTAAGGACTCAAAAATAGGTGTAATGGGTCAAGCTATGTGTAGTCATAATCATGAGTTTTTCATATTTTGTGAAATAGCAAGTCTTCTTCTACATTATGCTAAAGTTTATTACATTGTAGGTCAGAAAATGAATGGGATATTGGGTTTAATAGTTTAGCAATATTTTTATACACACTCTTCACTTTAAATGCTAGTGACTTTTGAAAGGATGATACTACTGCTTTGAAAATCGGTATTAGTCATGGATAGATTGTGTCAATAGAGCATGATTAATTTCTGATAATCCCTTCATTGTTGTTGATATGAATTTTTACATCCTGTTTTTTCTTCTTCTTTTTTGGTCATATTCATTGCACAGAGCATGGCTCACAGTCAGATAAAAAAGTGCTTTCGAAGACCCGACTGTATGTTACTTCAGAGCTTCTTTTCTCAGCACACACTTTTCTAGAGTGTGTGCTTTCTTTCTGATATTTAGATAGGTTAGGAGAGTCCATTTGAATTGAGGTACACTGACACCATTTTAGATTTCAGAATCCGCTCTTTACTAAAAATCCATGTCTGGCGACTTTTTGTTTTACATTGTAGTTTTGTGATGCAGGGTCACATACTGTTGTACACGTTCTTCTCGAACACTTTCAAGAGATTACTTGTCCCCAAATTGCTTTAAACAAGCAATCTACCAGATTTTTTTTGCCAAAATGAAAACTGGACTGACTTCTATAATTACAGCTGTACTATTATACGAAGGTCAAATATAAATGTTCATTGAAAATTTGTTTTTCAATTCAATGGCTTGAAGTTGATTAGAAAAAAAAATAATACAAATGTGCATGTAACAGCCTTAAAATTCTATTGAAGACTGTTTTTGTACCATCTGTAGACTTGATAGTGAATGTTTGTTGTATGGACTGACTGAACTGTTGCATGGGACATTCCTGAAATGTCATGTCTGAAATGTCCCCTTTTACTGAGGAAATATCCAAAAGGGGGAAAAAAGGTTTGTGCATATGAATTGATTTTGGATATCTATTCTGTTGTACTGTTGATTGAGTTGTATAAAGTTCTTCAACTTGTTTTCTCCAAACAGACTTGTAACAAGAGTAACAGACCAAGCTGAAAATGCCTGACTTCTATCGAGTTCTCAATGTCGCCAAGACAGCCAGTCCTGATGATATCAAGAAAGCGTAAGCATTCACACTGGAAGGAAGCAAAATCTTAGATTGCTGCAATATCCAAATGCAAGAAAATTTGACCCCTGTCTCTCCTTGACCCAAACATGAGTGTTAAGGAGGAAAGATGGAGGGTAGAAGGGTTCTTTGGATGAGAAGGTTGAGAGAATGGTTGGAAGAGAGGGAAGTGAATATCATACCCTGAAGCTGAAACAGAAAGCGAAAGCAGAGATTGCCTATAAGATGCTGTACATACAGTATATATCGTAATCATTGTACACTTTAGAGAAGGGTAGTGAATCACATGGAATTTCATATCAATGGTAACTTGACCTACTCAAGTTGAAGAAGGCCCTTATGTATGTTTGTTTTGTGTTTTGTTTTGTTTTGTTTTGTTTTTAAACACATAATTTACATGTATGAAAATTAACTCGATATTTACATGTGAAATTTGTATTTGGATGCACTGGTCACCTGTAATGAAATGAAGTCATGCAGAGTGTGATTTTAAATGTCCTAGACCCCGTTTACAGTGCGGGGCTGGGCCGAGCCGCGGCCGAGCTGCCAATTTTGGCCTCGCATTTAGCCTTTTGCGAGTTTACACTGAAATAAAGGGGGCCTCGGCTGCGGCTCGGCCACGGCTGCGGCTCGGCCACGGCTGAGCCTCGCACTGTAAACGGGGTCTTAGAGTTGCATGTACAAAATATTTGTAAGGAAGTGTGTGCATTTGGTTTCATTCAGTTGCCTTTCTTCAGACTTGTTTTGTGCTTTCTTTAACATGTATTCAGAATATTTTGGTGATCAATGTACAAAGCAAAAAAGATATTGTGCAAACAAGCAGAGAGAATTATTATAGAGATATAGGAAATAGACTAGCACAAGGTGTGGGTAGGGTAGGTAAAAGGGTAGATTGAAAGGAGAGGAGGGACGGAGAGGGGAGAGAAATATTTCTCTACTGATAGATTTTGCCATTTGATTGAAACATGTTTAGAGTGAAAATCGTGCGTGATGCTCAGAGACAGACTGCTAAAAGGTCATATCTTATTCCCCCTTAGATATCGAAGGCTTGCCTTGAAATGGCATCCGGACAAGAACCCCAACAACAAGTTTGAGGCAGAGAAGAAGTTTAAGGAGATTGCTGAGGCGTATGAAATTCTCTCAGATGGTGAGTCATCCAGTCCTGAGTGCCTTGTTTGGCAAGTTATAAACCCTTTCAGTGCTGTGTTTGTCAATCACTTCAGTGGGATCTATTCACTGATTAGTACAACCAATTTTATTTGTTTGAAGATTATGTAATGCCTATCTGTATTGAATCTTACAGTAGGAGCCTGTTGTAAGACTGAGCATTGTTAACAAGTAGTGAAAATGTCTATTGCATATACAGTACAATGGTGAAGTTTATGTGCAAGTTTCGGTTTGAATAGTGTATGGACACTTGCTGTTGTGTAATCTACACATAGGATGAATACATCCTGGTATTTACACGATGGTCAAGATACCTCCTCCTTCCTACTTAGTTCTATGGATTCTTGATTTTGTTTCTCTAGACACAAGTAATTCAAAGTACAGCAAGGAATGATGTAACAATATGTCATCATCATTGTCACTGAGACTGTTTTTTTTTTTTCTCCACCATCACTACAGATATGAAATCTTCCTACAACTGACTGTTGAACTCCTGCTCTGTATGAAAAGCACAACAACAAAAAAAAAAATTTGAAAATTGAAAAATGAAAAATTAAACAAAACATTATTTGGAAGGTTTTTGTTCTGGCATCCATATTTCACTTCGTGTAGTCTCATTCATATATTGTATCATCTATATCCTTGCCATATCAGCAACAGCCTGTTCTATTTAAAAACAAAAAAACACCCAGACTCCTACAGTACGTGTATCTTCAGACTAATCAACCTTGCATTCCTAGTACATATTTCTTGTACTGACCTGCAATGTTAATCCACCTGATCAAGAATTTTTTACACCAGCCTGCAAACTGCTATGGACCCTCAAATTTGTTAGTTTTTCTGTAATACTCCCGTTCCACAGAGATTTTTTCTCATCATTCACTAGTCGGCAGCTAGTCGGAAGCAAAGTTTTTTGCTTCTAACCACCAACCGAAGTGTATCGGATGGCAGTCTGATGAATCCGACTTGTGTTGGTCGACTATCATGTCAGTGTTGGACATGTCGCGCATGATCCAAAGAGGCAAGATTGTCCAAGGAGGATCACGTGCAATATGTCTGACACTGACCTGATGGTCGACCAACACAAGTTGGATTCATGAGACTGTGATCCGATACATTTCGGTTGGTGGCCGGAATCAACAAACTTCGCTTCTGATAGAGTGACTGATGAGACAAAATCTCTGTGGAAATGGGGATATATAACCTTAACAGTAGACTTAAAACTGTCTAATGATTTCGGTGTTGACTGTGCCTATCTTTAGGTGTTACTGTACTTCATTGTAAGATCATTTCAGGATATATTGAGATACCAGTAGCCATTAAACTTATTTGTGGTGGGTCATACTTGACCACATCTAAGTTCCGCCCAAGATTAGAAACTCTGAGGTTATTTCTTGTTTTAAACAGCTTTACTTTACATAATAGTACATACTGTATAACCTGACATGAGTGACATCTAGAGCCACATGATTCTTTTGCAACTTGCACACTAGCTGCTAATGGCACAATCTATATTTCATGTTTGCCACAAATTTGTTGATCTGAGCCCATCGGACCATTTTGTCCTCATACATGTGTACGTTGAAAATTTCTGATGAGATCTAAATGAGCCATGGTAGGAGCACATTCAGTATTTGATTAGTGATTAAACACACCACACACAATTGTGGTTAGCATGCACTGAAATGCCCTAATCAGGAATTTCCCGTAACCTTATTCAATCGTACAGAACAGCCCCACATTCATAGAGCTCATATTCTTCTCACATCTTCCCACTAGACATGTGTTTCTGTAATGGTACAATACATACTACACAAAGTGGGCATTTTAAGATGACATTAGAGCAAACCTTTATTGTATCAAAGTGATGCTGTAAATAAAGTACACATAAATTGGACTTTCTTTTCTCACCTCTTTTTCCTTTGTCAGTAGTTTACATAGTCATACAATCGAGTATATTGAGCTTGTTTTATTGTTGACTGTCTGAAATACCCAATATTATGCTCAGCAAGAAAACTATGGGAACTTTGTTTAATTTTGGCATCTTTTGTTGACATTATGACTTGTTTTTCTTCTTCAATAGAGAAAAAAAGAGAAGTGTACGACAGATATGGACTAGATGGTTTACAAAGACATTCAGCAGGTAGGTACTTAGTTTTACACCAGTAATGTGTTTTTTATCTACCAACTACATCCCTGGCTTCTCTTTCTTTTTACTAACATTTGGCACGGTCAGACTGGCAAAAGATTGAGAAATTAAAGATCACGATCTTTGTGGTGTAGTAAAGGGCATACCTTTAGAGTGGTACCACATGGAGGTTGTAGCAAGGTCAAACAGATCTTGAGATGCCCTTGTCTTCTAGAGTAATTCACAAAATTTACAAACTATGCTTTTCTTGTGGATTTCCCTTTTCCATATACTGTTGGAAAAAAAATATACCGTTTTAATTGCTGACTTGTTCATTTATTGAAATATAACTGGACAAAATTACTTTGATTGTCTTTTGATATGTATTCTTGAAATTTATGTGATTTAAAATTCTTGCAATACTCATGTAAACGTTATGTATATTACCTTCTATTACTTTATATGGAAATAAAATGATTTGAATTGAATTGAAGCTGAGTAAAGGCCCGTGGTAATGCTGATGTTTAAGTTCTTGTTTCTGTCGTTTTCTGTTTGTCCATACATTGTGTATGCTTGCTCTCTACTAGGTGGTGGTCATGGTGGCTTCAATGACTTTGGAGACTTCGGGAGGATGGGAGGGTTCCACTTTGAGTTCCGGAGTCCAGATGATATTTTCAGAGAATTCTTTGGAACCAGCGATCCATTTAGTGCCTTTTTTGGAGGTGAGAGACTCATTTTGCCATCATCACCATTATCATCAAGTGCAATCAACTTTACCTTTATTCATGGTCATTTGCCATTCAGTGTTGAAAGCTTTCTCTGACTTAGAAAAAATGTTTTTGCTTCAAGTATCATCTATGCTGACCGATAAAATCTAAATAGAATGATAAAGATTTCAAGATACTAATGTCAAACAGGGACACACAGCATGCTCACAAATGATTTCTAGAATGCCCAAGAGTCTGAGGATTAACACTTGGTATTCTTTGCAATCACTTCATATGTTCAGCAACAGAGACTCCAACCCAAAGCACCTTCTGATCTGGAGATTCTCCTGCCTGAAACCCCTAGCAAACGGGAGACTCCAAGTTGATTTGTGCAAAGCGCGAAGTTTCTAGGGTTCTAGATGCTCTCTGGTGCTATAAGGCTTATTTTTTTCAATATACAATTACCAATAAGTAAGAAATCCTTTCCAACAGGAGACACAGAGCCAGGGTGGGAGAAATTAAATCTCAAGTGGGAGAACGGGAGATTTTGCAAAAATGGGTTTTCGGCGGGAGATCTCCCATCGAAAATGGGAGAGTTGGAGTCTCTGCAGCAATGGAGTCTCAGGCGCTATACTTCCAATTCATTTTACACAAAGCGGACTGAGAATGTCCACAAGCTGATAGACTATATCACTTAACATGGATAGCCCTGTACCCGTAGACTGATTCTCTTTATCAAGTTCCTGCAAGCCGAGGTTTGCAAGTTATTAGTAAGAATAGGAATTCATGAAATATCATTGATCATAAGTATGGAAATTGTAGGAAGTTGTTTACAAATTTGCTTGTCTGATAAGTGTTCATGAGGATCACGACAAACAATCCCAGATTATTGGAAGGTTGGCCTTGTGGAAACCTGTCTACAGAATGGTTTGTCTCAGAGCATTTACATTCTCAGTTAGATAGATAGAGAATACTTTCCTGTATAATCCTGATCGTGAAGGTCAAAGGTTGTGAGGCATGTAGTAATACCTCACTGTGTAAACAAAACATCCACAAGCCACAAGCCATTTACATGTGGTGTAGATATTTTGGGGGGAATATTCCTTTTACGTTATTTCCTTTTACGTTATCTAGCACTATTCATGTTTGCTGAAAAAAGAAACCATTTCAAACCAATTCAATATTATCAAAGGGCCCTCAATGTTACAGTGCTTGGTGCCAGGTACTTAAACACTACTGTGGTTAACTCTTTACATGCCATGGTGTAAACCCCCTGTGTGCCATGTTATTCTACAACAGCAACGTAGTCCTGCTTTGGGAAAACATTCTCTTTTTCAAATCTATATAACTTCTGTAGATTTTTGCCACCTGCGACATGTAATGAGCTAAGTTGTAGAGAAAATCCTAGCTTTGCTTCGATGTATTTAAATCGTATAACAAATCTATGATTATTTTTCTTTCAAAAGACCAGTAGCTACATTATTGTAGAGGCATGACGTTTGCACACAAAACATTGACAGAAGCTAGGAATTTCACTTGCAAATCCAGTAAGGAACACCGGCTGATATTCAATCACCACATAAAGTGCAAGCATCGTGTGACAAGAATTGAACCGCGAGAAATGCTTTCATAATACTGTGGCATTTGGTGATTTATTGATCGGTTTGAGCAGGTTTGTGCATTTGAGCAAAATATGCGAAGTTGGCATACCATTGACTGCATCAATCGTGCAAATGTGGCACATAAAGAGTTAAATAAAACTATGAATGAATGGAGGTATACATGTGTCAAATGATAAAAGTAAATGAGAGTAATGATGTCTCAATTTTAATCAACTAATAACAGAGTTTTTGTCTACAAATATGTTCTTTCATTCCAGAATCTCGGAGGAGGACCCCAGAAAGTCATGATTCCTTGTTCCAAGATTCTTTTTTCAACTCTGGCTTTCCTTCTTTTGGGTAAGAAATGCTATCCAGTCAGATCTGCAGTCACTGCTTTGTATGACAAGATTACATGATATCTCTTTCAGAATTTTTATCTGTGCAATATCAGGGCACCATTTCAATGAAAGTTGTCAGCCCTGACAAGTTGTCAGTCTCTGACAATTACCATAGTAACAAATTTTTGATATATAAAAAAAAAATGAACCCAGTAAAAGCAGCCATCATGGATATGGATTATATATGGATACTAGATTTAGCAAAGATGAAATGAATTGCTTAGACTATCAGAATGTAATTATACTTGTCTGTACATAATTGTAAGCAGAGTTGTCAAGGCATGACTTTATGGTCCAGAAGTCATATAAACAGCCATTTATGTCTTTTTTTATTTTGAATTTTAAAAAAAAAACACTTTGGAACATTTATTTATTTATTTTTATGGTTTCCATGACCACCAAGGAAACTAGGGTTTCAAATCAGTAGTGTGTGTCTTACATTTCAAGGACTCATACAGATTAATTGTTTTCATTTTTCTCATGTTTATTAGCAAATTTTACATTTTTGTTCCATGTAAGATTGTAGTGCTCAGTAATTTTCACTGGCCATTAATCAACACAGGATTTGAGGGATGTGTGACAGAGTTTTACTTGTTTGTTGTTTGGTTGTTGTTGTTTTTTAAGTGCAAGAAACCAGTCAGATTGATATCATACTATGAAAACATCTATTAAACGCTGTCTTGACATCCATTAAGGTGGGAATATGATTTCTCTTTTGATTTTATATGTCATGAGTCAGAGATTTTTGTAATCCACAGAACGTATTGCCATCAATGGCTAATGTTGAGTCCTTCCTATTGTATCCATACACCTCACAACCTCCTCCCCAGCCTGCCCCATGCCCCCAGCAGGCTACGCTCAGGGTTCCTCTTTGATCCCTATGGTGATCTCTGGAGTATCTTCCCTCGGTCGGGGTAAGGGTTGCTGGATGTGAGGTTGGCGTGTATAGTCCCCTTGCTTGCCAAGCTAACCCATTCCTTGTAGTCTTCATTATTTCATGAGTTGCTGTGTTTGTCTGTCAGAGGGGCAGGATGTCTGTTTATTTATTTTTAAAAGTGTAAAATGCATCCAGTACTGTGGTGTGATGGCCTGCTGACTGCATCCATTTCTCCATACTAATTGGCTGGACATGATAAATCTAGTCACATGGATACTTCTTATCATGATCTTATCATAATGACACAAAACCTTGATATAGCATCTTGCTCTTTTCCTGTAGTAAAGCACAAAGCACACTGTAGGACTCTCCCCCTTGATATATGCATGACTTAATTGTAAACTTCTTTAAATATTGAATCTGAAAATTAATTTCAATGTTGTGGATTGTTTGTGTAAATGGTAATGCCATTTGAGTGTATGCATGGTCTCATAGTTGTTCTCTTTTGTAAATCAGAAAAAAAAAATAGAATCTGTCCATGACTTGTTTGAGTGATGACAGACTTGCGTGCACTCCCAACTTGGTTGATTAATGTTAATATTAATACAGGGTATCACCTTCTGAAGTAAAATTTTGTTGGATCTTGATTTGTTTGTTGTTTATCTAAATGCAAATGAGTACATTGAGCAGCTATCGATCAGCTAATAATTTTTTTTTTTTTTAAATTTCTGCAGGTCCCATAATACACATCAAGGTACATTTATGTTTGAAACTAAATTGTTTCCCATTTGATCTTGGAAGGCAGCTGAAAAGAAATCAATTTGGAGGGTACTGTAGTTGGTTATGGATCTGAATTTTGGTAACAAATGTGGCTGAATCTTCCAGAGTTTTATTTGTTGTTGTTTGTATTTCATACCATGACAGAGAAACCTTCTGTGTTTGTACTAGACTTTTGAAAATGATTATGCAAAAACAATGACTGTGCTCACATAAAATGTATGCAACTTTGTTTGTTTCCATATGCCATTTGGGTAGTCCTTTCATAATACATGTAGCTGTTTATTTATAGAGGTGCTTTTCAGACATTGTATCAGACAAACCATATTATTATGAAATACCTGGTTTAGACTTAAACTCATAAGAGTTTAATGGAAGAGTTTAATGGAAGCAAGGGAAATTCATGAGAGTTTAATGGAAGCAATTAATTTGATGATATGTCACGTAACACACAGTGTATCTAGACACAATGAGGTTTGACCCAGCAAACAGACCAGCAGCAAGATGGCAACCTTTCATTCATCATCGTGTAATGAGAGACTGGTGCAACATACCATCTCTGACATTCAACTCCCATCCAAGTGTTGCAGTGTATAGCTAAATCCTGTGCATAGTCTATACTGCATGGTTGCCCACTTAGTTTCACATTATCCCTACTGGGCTGTACATAGACTCAACCTGTAGCTGCACAAATACTAAGGCACTGAAGTGGTGCACTTGAAGTTGCCATGCAAGCTAAATCTAAAGTATGTGTGTGTGTCAAGTGCGATAGAAGATGACACTATGTACAATACATGAACTGCCAATTCTCTCTGATTCTATAGGATTTATCGTGAAAAGTTGAATATCTTTCCACATCGTGACAGACGAATATAAGTATGCCTCCCTGATTTCAGAAGTCATTGTACAAATTGAGGTGCATGTAACACACAAGTATCTCCCTTAAAGCTTCCTGGAATCTCCATGATTTTGATGTAGGAATTTTAGGCAGCCCTGTAATGCTGCTTTATAAACACATCATAGAGCGTACTGCCTAAACTCAGTTTTTCAGACCCCATTGTCAGTGGTGTTTACAATGTTGCACTTCATGGTGATGCAAAGCTTATATTACATGGCATTAACCCATTGAAATGGGCTGGTTTTGCTACGTGTACAACACGCATTTCCCATAGACCCCTGCCCGAGTATACTCGAGATCCGTCCTCAACGGGTTAAATGATTTGAATACACTGTACAATACCCAGTATCTCCAAGGCAGTGCATGCTAAAATGTTACTACCCAGTACCAGTAGTGAATGACATTTCAAGGGTTTATGAGGTGTCATGCTAGTCTGGTTTTGATATTGAAGTCTCCTATGACTAACTCAGAGAACTATTGTAGTTATTGTGGATTCATCGTCGCCATCATCCTGAATCATGAGTCTACGCTGCCCTCGTATGATCCTATATTTGTACCCCCACCCCCCTCCATCAGTACACGTCATTCATCTCTATACATTTATGTCAGTCCTGTGTGTGTCAAATGACTGTGAGTAACCTGAACATGCAGGGCATCAGCAGTTCATTGTTTCTTTGTCTGGTATTGAGTTGCAGTTTGTCACAACAGCCAGTGCATGTCATGCAAGTGCCTGTTGTGTGTATTACTTTTGGGGTTGTTTTATTTCTATATTACTGAGAAAAGTGGGCATGTACAGGTATGAACAAGTTGTGCCTCCAACCCTCACTATGAGATTATGACAATTTTCCACAAGCAGCTGTCAGACTGTTTTAATGTTGCACTGAATCATCACTATGTACAACTTTCGCGCATGTGAAGTTTTTATTTGTTTACTATACTGTGTGAGTCATAGCAATCCAGGGTCTATGACCTTTGAACCCTAAAGGAAATAGTAATTATTGAGGAGGCTACCCTTGATAGAATAAAACCTACATAGGTCTTTATGTACCGTATGTACTGGTACATAAATAAATATTTGTCAATTTTTTGTCAGTTTGTCACTTGGATAGACAGTAATAAGCTTGTAAACTCTGGGATGTCTTCTTGAAACGTTTGTTTCAATGAAATTGAAATAATAGAATCAGTATGACCTGATGACACCCTTTAAAGCTGCTGGAACCAAATAAGGTGACAATTTAGTTAGTTTCCTTTTCCTCTCATGATTGTATTGAAATCAGATATAATTTGTCGCAGTTAATGAGAGATGCACTATTCATGACTATGAGGCTCCATGGAACAAGCTTGAACAAGCTTGAAATGTCTGTATTTACAATTGTACTGTACACCAACATGTTGCCTTCCCTCATACTGTCATGATCTACAATTATGTGTATGTACTGGACATCCTTTTTGCTGGAACTAAAAAGGGTTGCCTTAAGTGTAATGTGCATGCTTATAAGTTGGTGGAATCCACTTTTACATATATTGGAAAGGACAGTACAGTGCACAATTTCTTTGTGAATCATGCTCATAAATGAAACATTATACCATTAGTCCTGCAGGGTACATGGTGCTGTGCATGCTTAGAACCTGGTACTATTGTACAGACCATTGTCAGCTGCTGGAGTGATGCAATCATTTAACCCTTTTGATACAGAAATCTCAACATTAAATGATGCCTGTTCATGCACTTGTGCTGACATTTGTCTTGTAGTCTTGTAGTCAGGCAGTATATGATCAAATGTGATGCTGCTACCAGAACTGACTGATCCTAGTGGGTTGATACTTTGATAGTCAGTATTTATGCCATGAATATGAAGGATGTCATGCATGTTGTTGTGTACATTGTAGCAGTGCTTCAGTAGAGATACATTGTATTGTTGAAGTAACTAAAGCCTCAATGTGTAGATGTCCTAGCTGGTTTGCAAACCCTCACGTCACATAATTACTATGTATTTCTTGTTCTTCCCCGCATGATGCCTACTGTGCATGATGTACCGTATGTTTGCCCTACACAGACATAGTATGTTCCCCCCGGGTCATGGCTCTGGGTTTAGCTCGTTTCAAAGTGGGTTCGGAGACTTTGACAGCGGGTGAGTTCTGACATTATTGGTAGCTGGCAGTTAGCATGCAATGTACGTGTCATAGACTGAATCTTTCACCTTGTCACACTATAGAATGTCTTGTGCTTGTCAAGTGCCAGGGTTGTCTGTGTTGTACACTTCTCTCATACAAACTCATTTCTATCAGATAGTAAATACACTGTATTTACACTTGTAGAGAGGAAATAGAGTTTGTTGAAGGGAAAGTAACAAGAATTATCTGATAGAGTAGGTTATATATGCATGTGATGTGTTTCTCCAAATTCATAGGAAACTATTAAACAACCATGGTAGGTTTGAGAGGCCAGACAAGATTTTCAGAAATTGATTTGTTGAAGTTCGCACAGCAAATACACTGTACTTTGCCTGATGAAATTGATGATTGATAACCTAATGAAAGAAATTGTTTTGATGGCAATCTTGGAAACTGGTATGTGCAATTTCTGTATATATAGAGCAAATATATGTACTTTTTTAAACATTCAGATTGTTTTCCTGTGCATCATGATGTTTTTGATGTGCAGAGGTTGGCAGCCTAGTAATGACCAAGATGTTCTGTTTTAGTAATAGTGGGCTGCCTTCCGTATCAGGGCTGTTATTGATGGTATTGTGATAAAGATTTATTCAGCCTTGATATTACCTGTGTGTCAAACTAAGCACAGATATTCCAAATGTGCTCTTCTAACTATGATACTGTGTAATGAAAGGCTTACAGTAATTTCACCTTGTGAGTTTCTTAAGTTTCTTTATTATTTTTTTTTTTTGAAAGTGTCTGTTTACATCACAATGCTAGCTACAGACAAATATGATGAATGCCCTGGCTGTAGGTGTAGAATTAATGGAAACAGATTATGGTCAAACACAATTAAGAGCAGTGTGAATGTACAACTTGTACTAACTGAATCATGAACATGAAGTCTGACATTTCCATGCATGATTTGATTTTGATCAAGGTTCACATCATTTTCAACATCATCATCGTTTGGTTCACCACGATCTGGAAGTGCAGCAAGGCGAACCACATCAACAACAAGGTTCATCAATGGCAAGAAGATCAAGACAACAAAGTAAGATTCACACTTGTGCCAAAACAGTATTCCTAAATCATTTCATCTGTTCAACTGCATCACATTTTAAAGGAGACCTCCGGATTATTTTCAGACTTTTACATTTGAACAACTATAAATTAGTTATACCGAGTACAGAGTTTCAGAAGTTATAGTGATTGGGGTAAGGAATAAGAATGTTTTCAAAATTTAAAACAAATTGCAATGAACAAGGATGAGGACATGGCAGCCTCACGATAAGAATGCACAAGTTGGGGCTTAAGGAAGCAAAACAAAAGAGGGTATGCATGGATTTCAGACAGGTGAACATGTTAAGCAAGCGGTATTGTAATGGAATTACACTGCTAGATTTCTGAAATATGTGAGGCTCCTACTGTATGTCATCAACACTGTTCAGTGTAATTTGTTTAAGATTTTCAGAGTATTGGTTTCTCTGCTCTAGGACCCCGTTTACAGTGCGGGGCTGGGCCGAGCCGTGGCCGAGCCCAGCCTCAATTGCGGGGCCGGGCCCCGCAATTTTGTCCGTTTACACTGCCGGGCTTGGCCGCGCTTTTGATTCAAACCTTTCAATATTTTGTCGTAGAGGCGCTCTGCTTGTAAACAAACGCAATTTGGTATTGTCTGATTTTCAGACCCTTTGCCAAATGAATTCCATGGCAACTTCGGGCAAAGGCCTTTGCGGAAGGAAAAAATCCTTTGCAGGACAAAACCACCTTAAATATACTAGTTTTTGACGTTGAGGGGGTTGATATCCTGAACAGTGAAATAGTACAGGCAGAGGGTTTGGAAGCCAGACTAAAATTGGCCGCGCATTTGGCCCAGTTTGCGTTTACACTGAGAAAAGGCCGGGCTTGGCCGCGGCTGACGAGACCACCTCCAGAGCGTGGCCAAATGCGCGGCCAATTTTGGCCTTACATTTGGCCTTTTTCGCGTTTACACTGAAATGAAGGTGGGCTCGGCCGAGCCTTGCACTGTAAACGGGGTCCTCGACTACAATAACTTCCACAAATCTATTTATGGAGATGTTGATTTATGTACTACACGATGTGAAATTATGAAAATCGTCTGGAATGCCCCTTTAAGCTTTGTGCCCATAGCCATGAAGAGGAGAGATTATAGATATACACTGTATTTCACTCTAACTTTGTGCATTTTTCCTTTCACACATTAACCATGTAACATTATGTTGACTTCTTTGGCCATTAATCCTTAAATTGGTCTTCATGGGATATCATAGTGATAATTGACACTGATACTGGAAAGTAGGAGGGAAGTAACCAGATAACATTTAGACTTTTATCTTGCATGAAAACATGAAAAGAAAAACTGGGATCAGTCATGGAGGTGCTGTCAGAGCAAAGGATATTTTGTAGACAAATTTATAAACTTTTATTTTTCAAGATTTCTTTTAGAATTTAAATTTACTGCATATATATAGATGCTTAAAGAAGTGAGTGATTTAAAGACAGAGACAACTGGAAACGTGGAATTGTTGTCTGAGATATTCAGTCTGTATGAATCCATTGTATGTCCATACACAGCACTGACTAAGTACAGCTTTCATTCAAAACAATGAAGTCTGTATAAATCTAGTGTACAGTGATATGTGAAGGTATAGCAGTGACCAATATCTTTTTGTGACTTTGCAGAATCCTTGAGAATGGGCAGGAGACAGAGATTGTGGAGGAGAATGGAAAGATTACATCGAAGCTTGTAAACGGCCAGCAGCAAATGCTAATGTACTGAGAGGACTGAGATGGGTTTATTTACCAGTCTATGTCGAGGTTATTAGTTATTTATTATGTATATGCTACTGTTGTCATGATTGTTCTTGTGGTAAAGAATGATGGGGAAACTTTCTCTTAATCATTTACTCAATCCTATGCCAGTCAAGTGATATGAGGAAAATATAAACATACACTGTATTTTTTTAAATCATTTCTTTGAGCATGGACTGAAATTCAAAGAACTTTATACCCTTGGTATAAATTTATCACACTCAAGTCTGCAAGATTATGGCTTGAAATCATTTTCATCCAAGTTGGGAGAAAATGTATTTATTACTGTATCATTAATTGTCAGTAAATTATCATGAGATATCTCCACATGGCCACCTCAAAATAGCCTCCTGGTTAAGCAGTTGTGAACACACAAGCACTGAAGTTATCTTCATGTGTTGTACACACAAAGACCAAAAATTTAGTATTCTTAATGTGTACATGTATGAAGAGAATGACTTCTGTCACTTCTGTCTGTATACAAACATTATGTCCTTGGTATATATTGGGAAGAGTCTTTGGGTAAAGTATTTCATGTTTGAAATGCTGAATTTGAGCAATATCATGTCCAGTGGCCTATTTTGAGAGGCCCATGTGGTGATTTTGTTCAAACATTCTGTAACTGATGGGCTCGAGTACATATCATGTAGTGTTCCAAGGTCCTTGTCTGCTATGCTCCCCACGTAAAGTTTCACACATGCATATATGTTATAACTTAATACATATTCTCGTATTGTCAACATGCATCGACCACAGTCGAGAGAACTGTCCAAATGAAGTGTTGCAAAATTAAGACTCTATTTCCTTTAAGCTTGGAGTGCACCATGACACTTCCTAGTTTCAACTCATTTATATCCAGAGCCAATTTTGTAGCAACTTTATCTTGTTTCTGTTCTGTTTCATGATAATGTGCACTTGATAACAAGAACATGTGATCAAGCATTATTTACATATTCTACCCCTAAATGAAAAGAAATTTTTACCATCCCTCACAAGTAATCAGCATTTGCTCTTTCACTGAATTGGACCTCCTCTGTGTCATTGTGCATGCACATACTGTGTATGATGAGATGAAATCCTGTACATGGATTGTAGCACAGACCAGTATAGTATAATCCATGCACAGTGTTTGTGTTTGTTCATTCAGTGTGCAACACCAAGACTGCGGCTGAAACATTTCAGATTTTATGTCACAATGGATACTTTCCTTTGCTGAGCGCGGAAATTGCCATTAAACAGTGATGTATACATGGTATGTCGCCGTGCGCTAGATTCCATTGTGGCACTACTTGAGCTTGCATGTCTGTGGTTTGCACTTGTCTACAGCTGCACAGTAGTGGCATGTCTTCTAGTGTTCTCTAAGTGGTCTCTGAGCAAGTTCTGTTGTTCCTTTGCAAGATTTGGAGTTGGATAATAACAATCCTTTTCACAATTATCTTCCCTGCATTTTGGCTACCACGGTACTTATGTCCTGTTGTATAAGTGACTAATTGATACAAAACACTGGATCTCTTTCTACTCAGATATTTTCGAAAGAAGAAAAAAAGATAAATGAGCCTTCCAACGTAGTTATCACAGGGTTTCCCACATGTTAAATCAACCTCCCCAATAGTTTCACTTTGCTTAACAAGACATATAACAGCACTGTTGATTAAGACCTGGATAGTCCACTTCCATTCTGCAGTGTGTTAAACACAGTGTGGACTGCAATATTCTGTTTCCTTTGTCTCAGAAATTGTTCATATTTCATTCACTGTTTTCAATGCTGATGATTGAAATGAGGGAGACTTTCCCCAACATGTTCGTCTTCTGATGAGTGAAGTAAACTTTGTATATAGAATTTGAGCAATGAAAAATTGCTGTATAGTTTGTGAGTGGTGTTGTGAATAGAGAGAAACTATATTTATGGTAGTTAATAACATCTGTGTGCCATTCAGTGTAATTTAATTCATGTATTAAATGTTCATTGATGATGAGAGCAAGAAAATGTGTGTTGTTGCTTAAGGGATGGCTAAAGATAAGTTTGTAAAGATGGATTTTCGTAATGCTTTGTTTGTCAAAAAGGCATGACAAAATGAAAATTTTTTTTTTTGCTATATAATGTTGTCATCATGAATTATTTGACTTTGTTTCTATTTTGATGATAGCGAAAGCTGTAGTAGAATCTTAAGGATTTCATGCAAGGAAATGGTGTATTGTCAAAAATAAAAGGGATTGGTTTATGGTATTGACATGTAGTCAACCTAATCTACGTTGAATGCATACATGTACTATGCAGAGAGAGGATGATATATCCTTATAGGTTATTTCAGTTACAGGTCTGTAACACAGTGACTCACAGGACAGTCTTGTATGGCAATTTGACTTTAACATCAGTATTTTAGTGATAAGATAGTTATCTAAGTATGCCAAGTTTGCACTAATGGAAGCAAAATGTATGTTCTTAATCTACCATGCTCATTTGCAACTTAGGCATTTTATTTTCTCTTTTACTGTCTTTCTGTACTCTCCTGCATTTAAGTGTGTGTATTTGATATGATTTAAATCAAGAGTAAATATGCATGGAAATGTAATTAATGCAATCTTTTCTAATTAAATGAATTTTGGAATAATGTATAAAATGACAAGTTCAAACAAACAACTTCAAACAAACAACTTTAAAAGAAAAAAAAACGCGAGGGAAAAATGTGAAAAAGGTGTCGCAATATAAGGTTAGGAGTTCTGGAATATAGTACATGTACATGTAGATCATGATACATTGTGCACAGATAAAATGTAGCTTATGTTGTAGAATTTAATCTTATTCCTGACTTGCTTTACTTTAGTTGGATAGAAATTGTTAGACTTGAGTTTTGTGGAACTCATTCAAGGCCTTTTCTCCTTTCCAAGTGCCTACATGTTTTCCTGTTCTTTTTACTAATTTCTACCATCTTTAGAGCCATGTTTCAAAGACAGCATAAACTTCATTCACTATGCCATATATATACTCTGTATCATGTACATTACATCTTGAATCAATATACATTATCAAGAGCACCAAAAACAGCTTCTGCCCCTAAAAGAATTCTTTCATATTTTGTTTCTAAAACTTAAAGTTTTACTCCTATGATACATGCAAAAAGAACTTTGATACCAGTATGTAATAGCAAAGGCAATTGCATGTGTAAAAGCCTTGCCTTCAAAGTCACCACTTTTGAAGATATTGTTTGCTACTGCAGAGAGGTAAACTTCTACTGTATAAGCAGTTATTTTCGCGAGGGTTTAATTTTTTGCGAATTACAGTTGGACCTCAAATTTAACAACATGTGAAAATGTCCTTACGCCCTAAGGTAACAGTGTGCTAAAATGAAGGCCTCTCTGTCAATTTGCGAAAATGTCTCGTGAAAATGTCCGTGTCCTCATTCGTGAAAATATCTGTACGCGAAAATAACAACCTATACAGTACATATTTCTCGCAATAGTTTATCATCAGTTACTGTACCAACCAAATATCTTGCATTCAAAGCTCATACAGAAACCTTTGCCAACAGCACTTACTTTCAACGTGATTTAATGCAATTGGTTTGTCAAATTTTTATTAATCTTGTGCATCTGTTCTAATCTAATATCAAGCTTTTTTACTGGTATTCTCAGCCCCCTTATCAGTTTTTCATTGGGTTCATGTATACTGTATGTACACTGTACTGTACTGTACACATCATACATAGCATGTAGTCCCACCTTGATCAGATCTGATGTTAGCATTGTCCCAAATACATTGAATTTAATGTTGGATAAAATCATAAACAATCTTACCACTGCTTACTGCTTGTCAGGAGAGTACAATGGGTAAGATGTATTGAAAAAGAAGAAGAAAAAAAAAATACAGAGAGAAACCATGAATGGCATTGCATGACACTGCTGTTGCAAGATTGATTTAGAATATCTGAGAAATAATGTAAAGGACAGAGCAAATATTCATGTGCATTCTTTAATGGTAGGGAATTTCCTCTGTGTAAATATTCTCTTGTTAGTACAAGTACATATGTAAATTGTAAATGTATTTTGTCTTGTGGCGTTTCACAAGTTAAATCGGCTACGAACAATTTTTGATTGATAATTTACTGTCCCTTGGTTGAAGTGTCAAAGTGTGAAAGCATCACATACAGTGTATGCTGAGGCTGTGTTTACAGTGAGTTCAAAAACTTCAAGCTTCAGAGGTAACGTGTATGAGGAAAGCTTTAAACACTGTAGAGTGGATTAATGTCATACTCACCTGTGGTGAACTTTAATATGGGTCTCTCGTCTTCATAGGTCTACTTACAACTGTAGGTAGGAAGAGAGCTTTGAAATAAACGACTATCTGGCCAAACACTTGTCCTTCATGTATTGCAGAATTCAGTTATCATATCTGTGTGGTATCAAACCATGCACTGCACTACTCAGTGTGAAAAGATAATCTTTCCAGACTGAATAGTGTAGTAAAGGGAAGTGTACTGGTATTACCTGTTGTGTGTGAATGCTGTACAAACTGAACAGTCACATGTCTTTTCACAAATCTTCAGGGTATCTTCACATCTAAAATGACCACGTGTATGCAGACAGAAAAATAGGGTTGGTGGTAGAAAAACACAATGCTCCTTTATTTACACTGTCATTTGATGATCACTTTTTCCATGTACAAACTTGTAGTAGAATCATTAATCAATAATAAGTCATTTCAATAATACTGTAATAAATCAATAATAACGCAAGTTGCATGATATTTGGCAAAATATAACCGATGAACTAAAATCATGTCGCAGCACATCTGCATAGAACACTGTTATAACTGTTGGCATATCTGTTGCTTTGTCACAAGAGAGAGCAGGCCTCTTGACAGTGGGTGATATATCATATGACAGGAGTGGAGAATACTGCATGATACATTCAGAGCTTCATTCAGAGCTTCACAGGTGTAGATTCTTGTGATTAGTTTTTCTGAGACACCGGTTGACTGTTGTGTGAACGAAGACAGTGAGACTCATTGCACATTGGCCTGCATTAGATATGGAATGTACTCTACATTATTCTGACATGGATCCTATAAATGTGCATTATACACAGAAACACAAACATCAAAATGCCCACACAAGATATTACAGTTTCAAGCACCATTAGTGGTTTTCTTAATGTCTGGTGGATCTTATGTCTTTGTTTATATCAATAATCAACTTTTGTCAATATATCAATGCACTGATCAAAAAAGAAAAAAAAGAGGAGAAAAAGAAGGTGTTTTGTACATCTTGATCTGTGTATGCATGGAAGTGGTCCCTCCCATATCCTTGGTGTATGTAGGGAAATTGCGTCTTTAGCCATTCAAATGCCAACCCACTAGACATCACTGGATCAGTCTACAGCACTGATAATACATTACTTTGTCACTTGCCAAGAATTACAGACCAGAGAAGGTACACTCATGGCATATTCAGCACATGTCAAGGTGAGCTCACAGTACATTGTGTTTCCATACATGTATGTATGCATGGAAACACATCAGTAACAGCTACTGTACTAGCAGCAAGGGTACAGTCGTCTGAATAGGTTTACACAATTGCAGGATTGAATAGACAGTGAACTTCAGTTGTGGATCTTACGTTTGCTGGATGTAACACAGCAGAAGGTAGGGGAATAGTGCCTCATATCTAATCAGATTGTTGTACAAATTCCTTTGCCCTAATGCACAGGAAATGTTAGCAACTAGAATCTTGTAACTGAGTTTTAACTGTAGTAATTGCACACGGAACTAAGAGAAAAGTGGGACAAACACAGTCACCTTGTTAAATTGTTTCTTTGTTACAACTCCGATCAGTACACTTTTTACCACAAAAGTCCATCAACAAACTAGTATCGAGGGATTGACTAGCCTCACTAGAATGGTCAGCAGTAATTTCCTTGCATTTAGTGCACTGGATTTGACAGAACTATGCTCTACTCTGGCACATGCACAACTTGAGTTCAACACTTCATATGCTGTGTACACGAAGATATCAAATGCAAATCCACATTCAATGCAATAAATGGTGAGTAAAAATGCAATGCAATATCCTGTTACGCCCTACCACAATATCAATTTGACACCGTTTCAGTTGTCCAAGTTTACATATTATTCACTCATTCATGTAATTTGTAATGACAGAAATTACAGAGAAATCCATACACCGAAGCCTGAATGATTTTTGCTCAACCACTTTTGGCAAATCATGCGACACATGCAAAGAAAGAAACTGAAAAACTTTGAGCACAGAGAAAGAAATATACCACAGTGTAATAGCCTGCCACAAACTCCTCACATATCCCAATCATAACCCACACCATTAAAGTATAAAACTCATATAAAAACAAACAATTACCTCGCAGTATTCAAATGTCAGCATAAATTCCCTTCATGTTATGGGAGCAAAATATACAGGAAATGCATACATTGTAGTTTCACATTTACATGAATAGAAAAATGATAGAAAAACAGTGTAACAAAAGTATTGCACAGAAGTGAATACACAAGTCTGCTTGTGAACACTGAAAGTGTGAAAACACAGAATTGTGGTAATTCTGTTGAAAGAGCAAACACAATGGGTTCACAAAGCAAAATAATTTAATATCAAAATGCATGCCATCAGATGCATAGTCAACAATTATATTAATGTCACAGTATGTATCTAATCCCAACAGATACTGGGGAAAATAATGATGCTGCACAGTGATTATTACAATAGCAAGACTTAGTATAACTTCAGGAGGGAAATTATTTTCACTGAAAAAAAAAATCATTTAACTAGCTCAGTACCTACAAAAGATTTAATAAAAAAGAATGACCATGTATTGTGTGAACATTTTTTTAAGAGGTTAGAATATCTCAGATCTATGGTGCCACGCAAGGTCTTATGTCCTTCACTCCACGTCTTGCACATCAGTCTCTGGACACTAAAAATGAATTATTTGGACACTTAGAATAAATCATTTATCTAGGCAATCAACTTTGACACCTGAATTTGAAGTACATGAAGAGAGAGATCAGCAAAGGGACATGTCTAAAGCACACACTAGGACATGACATGTCTGAAGCATTCTAGAACATGGCATATGGTAGGTATCTCCTGACCTGATCTGACCTGACCTGACCTGAAGTACTGTTCATGCCAACTTCATAACTTCACTCAGGAAACACATCATGACATTGTCTCGATATGCACTACACAATTCTAGTACAGCACAAAGCAAACCATTCCAATTGACTGCTGAATGTTCAACTGGAGTATGTACACCGAAATCAAAATTTTCTCAGGGTGTGCTTACCACCACAACTTTCACAAAACATTGCTCTTCTCCTTAATTGAAAGAGATCAAATGATGAACAGTTTGCATTGAAATACTGATAATGAATAATCTCTTTTAATACGGGTAATATTGTTAAAATCCTCTCCACCCAAAACAAAAAAACAAAAAACAAAAAAACGTAAAAGTTCATAAGTGCAGAGTCAAATATGATTACAGTATTTAGAAAAGCCATGAAGTATTTTGTCCTTGGTTGTTAGACATTTCGTAAACAGCATTTAGTCTTCACGAGTGTTTGGAAATGACTGGCACAAAGAATACCCACTAATGAAAAACTTCCACACACCATTCTCCCATATCATGAGAGGTTATTCTAATGTCCATTTTGCAATCATTACAATTTCCTTTATTGCAAACATCTGTAAGAAACAGGCCCCATACCAGACTATGGTAACAAACAACAAGACATAAACACACACACACACACACACACACACACACACACACACACACACACACTCTCTCTCTCAAAGACATAACAAGAAAAAATAGCAAGGTTAGTAAATCAGAAAAATCAGATACTGCATATGGACCCATTTCAAGATGATAATAATTTACCTGGGTACATATGTTTTCATTTTGAAATAAACATTCAGCATCTTTGCATATTTTGGCTCAATGTTGTCTCCCTCATTAACTCCTGCTGGAAATCTGCTATACACCATGTCCCTCTAGAGCTCTCACCTCCCTCAAGTCATCTTCCTCAACCTTTGATGTACCTCAAGGTTTCCTCAAGGTTTCCTCATTCATTTTTCTCCAGGCTCGGTGGGAATTGGATGAGTCTTAGTTCACTTCCAAAGTCACATACAATGGTTGGTGAGCTCTCCACAGAAAGAATGTTTTTCACTGATACATGCTTGTCTCCAAGGTTTAATTCTCTGATTGGTTCTCCACTCACAATGTCCCACACAATCAGGTAACCCTAGAATCAAGAGAATCACAATTGGTCCGTTATTCTCAGATGACTGGATGCAGGTAAGACATGAAGGCAAGCTATACTAATATTGCAGCCAGGTAAAGGAGTGAAATAGATCTCTCAGTATCCTCGGTACTGAAAGAAACATATTCTACTGCACTGCACTGGAGCCAATTTGTAGCTTTTTGCACTGTTGACAAGTAAGGTCACTAAACAAGGCATACATGGACATTTTCATATATGTTGTCAAAGAGTGATGACTAAAAATAACATGACTGTTGTAACAACTATAAATCACTTCTATCCATCTATAGGAAAAAAATATTGTATTGGTAAACCATGGCTAAAAAATGCAACATAAACAACAACAAAAACAACCTGCACTTCAATACAAGTTAAAAGCCTGCATTTGAAAATATTATTATCTTTACATGATCTTACCAATGATAAAGTAAATTCAAAAGCAGTCAGAAAGTATGTTTACCCTCATATCTACCCCTTCCTTTGTTGTTCTTTTGCAAAGAACTGTATGGACATAACTGCTCCCATAAATTCTGATATATTCAGACATGATTGCTGTTAACAGCCATGATTAAACGAGAGAGAGCGCCATCTCTCAAATATGCCATCAATCCAGCTGCAAGTCTGTGGCTTGGTAAGACACAGAACAAGTGATTTGATACTGATACTGAATATAACTGGATTCAATTCGATCTGTAAACTGCAGAGAAATCAGACAGGCTTTGACCAGTCTATCAAAGAGAATGGACCAAAACTCACCTGAGCACCAGTGATCATCAGTTTGTCATTCAGAGTGGCCACACTCGTGCTACATCCCTGGTCCTACACAAACATGGCACAAACAGAGACATGTGAATACTACACATATACTTCATTTTGATTGGTCCATGCAGACGATGAATTCTCTTTATATTTTCTTTATATTATTTTCCATACATGCATCATCAGCGATGTCTGCACCAGAACTTAGTTACATAACTCTTAAACAGACTGTCTGATTTCCCACACACTTTTCAATTTAGATGTTCTGCTAATGTTGCTGCATTTCCTCAATTCACAAGTACTGTAAAAGTGGATATTTTTCGCGCAACAAATTTTTCGTGCTTGGCCGGGTAAGAAAAGTTTTGCATGTTTTTTATTCCCCGGAATTAAGACATCATGTACAGGCACATATGGCAAGCAAAAATATTTGTGTGCTTTTATTTTCGCGCTAGTTTCTGGTTCCGAAAAATGCGCAAAAATTTCCACTCTACAGTAGTGTATATTGGATTTAATTCTCTTTTAATGAGTACAGTAGCATGCGGACAAGAATTATCTTTGATTTAATTCAAACTTAAACCCTCCTACTGAAGGGTAGTCAACATTCAAGTTATGAATGAAGAGCAAAAGATCAATGCCACTGAACCTTCAACAAAACATCCACAGGGATATGACCATTGCACTGACGGAGAGTTGTCTCTCAGTGTAATAAAGTGCATCATTTGTGACTAGTAATAGTCGGCAAACAGTATCAACCAGGCACATTGTGCCATACGCTTGAATGAATGAATGACTTTGAATGAACGCATATTTTGGAAGGCTTACCAGCTGAATGACATGTAGCATCCATCCCTGCAGTCTGGTCCACACACACAGCTTACTGTCCATACTGACACACAAGACATGCTGAGGGGTACAAGTGATCCCTAACACCGTCCCACCTGCACCCTTCAGAGCCTTCACCATGTCTCCTCTCATAGTGTCCCACAGGCGCACTAAACCATCACTGGAGCCACTGGCTATCATGTGGTAGGGATCCTGGAAGGTGGCAAGAAAAAAAGACATTTACTCTCTCTTTGAAAACTCCTTTTTTAATACATACAAGTTTTGTTTCAGGTAAGTACATATTGTAAGTGTACAGATAATGCCTCCACATTATTCCACCTGTCATGCAGAATAACAATTTCCATGGCAAGAGAAACAATGCTTACTACTAATTGGCTGTAGCAAGATATTGTTTTTATAGCTGCTAGCAATGAGAGAGACATATGAGTCTTGGACAAAATCAAATCAAAACAAAACAAAACAAACAAACAAACAAACAAACAAATAAACACAACCTTGACTACACCAAACCAAAACTGAAGTTGAAAATTGTCAAACAGCATATAATTAAGAAGTGGTTTGGTTTGAAAGAAAAATCTGATACATTGTATCACAATGAAGAGTCATCACCTCTCATTATTACTATGTTCTATTTTAAGAAGTTCAATTTTGATGGTCCCCATACATGCATATTTCCCTTCTTGAAACATGCTGAACAAATGACACTCAGCAAAGCCTTCTCTCTCCCTCGTCAGTGCTCTATGGTAGTGTATTTCTTACAATGTACATGTACACCCTACGCTTCCAATGAATAGTTTTCTTACCTTGTCTACATGGAGTGCTGTCACACTGCCAGCATGCCCCCTCAAGGTGAATCTGCAACTAAGGTCATCTAATGTAAATACCTAAAACAAAAAGAAAAACAAAAGAAAAATACACAAGTCAGAAGTGTTTTAAACATCAGCTAGGCGACATAAGCTATGTGTATTAAACACATCACATTTGAAGGAATGTCTCTGAAGGTTGCTTCATTTACTGTTACAAGCTGCATTAATCTTTACTCAATGCCAATGGAGTGCCACAATGACAGTATACTCACAAACAGTATACAGTCGGAGTGTATTCTTATTGATCTTGGCAGATTTTATTACATTCATTCTTCACATAAATCCCCAGTATCTCTTGATCTCTTGTTTGGAAGATGAACATCTTAGTACCGCTTTAAAGGTTGGCGGGCATTTTGAGAATTCAGTGTGCTGTGAAGGTTAGGCTCAGAGAATACACTTCAATTGTTACAGCTCTTTTGTAGTTTTCTTGTCCAGCGTCAATCAGTTAAGGAAAAAAAAGAAGAAAATAATGCCTCAGTGACACTTCATGGTGGAGGCATACAAAAAGGAAAGAAAAAAAAATATGCCTCTCTTCTGCAACAGAGGCACAATACTGTCACTGAAATCACTGCTACCAGAAACCTCCATTCTTTGTCTGATAGCCCAAGAATATGAGTCTCATACACCATAATCCATGAATGGAATTTTGCATTTACATACTATTATGTATGATGTTTTACAATGGCAAAGTCACTTAAATGATAAGGTTCCTCTCCTACAGATAACATGTGCAAATTGGCGATGACACTATTCACTACCTTTGCACCAGGTACATATTCTCTAGAAGGAGATCTCATTTATAACTAGAGACGCACTCTGAGAGTGCAGACCTCCACCAAGCAGTTCATTTACACAACTGATCTTGTTCTTCCATAGAAATCAGTGATTTCCATCCATACTTATGCATGCTGAAAGTTGCCCGATTTACCAATGTAGAAGCCTTTTGTTACGTCATCAACTTCCACCTGCGCTGTGCCTCGCCTTAGCAGAAACTAGAGCATGCACTTTAGTGCGCGTATGAAAACCTCAAAAATGCGCAAGTTCATTGACCCTAACCTGCCAAAATATAGAAAATCCTTCATAAAATCCACAAAAATTGACGGATCACTATCAAAATTTAATCATCTGTTACTTGTGTCATTCTCAACCTTTCCTGTAAGTTTCATCCAAATCGGTTCGCAACTATGTTGCACACGGACAAACAAACCAACAAACCCCGAAGAAAACATAACCTCCCCCCTTGGCGGAGGTAACAATACAATTCCTTGATGACAACATTGCTGCTATTTTGCCTTATCTCCAATGCAAAAAAAAAAAAAAAATCCATCCACTCTAAGCTGGAATGACTCATTCAGTAATGGCAACACTGACCTCATGATCAATGCCAACGTCTTAGCTTACACATGATCTTACTTTTAATGTATAGTCTTGGCTGGCTGTGATGAGTTGTGCATTGTTAGCTTGGATGGTGTTGATAGGCTGCTGGTGGGCCTGTACTGTCTTCAAGAGGTTGAGGTGCACCACTGGGGGGTACTGGTAGTAGCTGTCATAACTGACTGTAACTGAATCATAACATTCAATGCATATTAAAGGGACTGTACAGTACTGGTTGAGGTAGGGATTCATGTTTTGAACATTCCTATGTGAGATAATGAAAAGCCTCTTATGAAATATGAAAGAGCATGTAATTTTAAGAAGGATTCAACGTTTATTTGATGAAAATTGTTTTTCAAATGGCTGAGATATCAAAAAAAAGTGCTAATGATAAAAGGCGACATGCCCCAACTTTATTAGTATCTCTTTGTTTCACCTTGTTTTTGGATATCTCAGCCATTTCAAAACCGATTTTCATCGAATAAACTTTTGATACCCCTTAGAACCGCATGCTCCTTGACATCTCATAGAGTGCTTTCTGAATATCTCACAAAACGTTACAAGCTAAATCTTCACCTCGACCAGAACCGTACACACCCTTTAAACTCGGCTGCAAGACTTGTTACTCGAACTCACACATATGAATCTACTTCTTCAATATTACACACAATGGTTGCCAGTCAAAGATAGATTAGTTTACAAACTACTTATAATCGCATACAAATGTCAACTCATTATTTGCAACAGCTCCTCCAGGAATATCAACCTTCCGGACAACTTCGATTAAGCACTAAACAATCTATTGTAAACACCGTATAATGTAGTAACTAAGTCATATGGTCAACGATCTTTTCAATATTCAATACCTCAACTTTGGAATCAGCTCTCCTATGATATCAGAGAATGTTCATCATTAGATCAGTTCAAGTCTTTATCGCAGTCTCATTTGTTTGTAAAGTAACTTTCATTGTTCTGTAAATTGTTTAATGATGTGTTATAAGTTGATATACTGTATATTATTTTCTTCTTTTGTTTTTGTGTGTTCTCATACATGTATATGTCTTTTCTCGTTTCTAAAAAAGTGCTTAGAGACTTAAACGTAATTTGTGCTCTATAAAAATGGTTTATTATTATCATTATTAAAATATCCATTACTGGAGTCAAGTCAATAACATTTAAGACAACCTATTTTCTTCATTTTCACTTCTT
The DNA here is from genome assembly GCF_040938485.1 of Diadema antillarum. Lineage (NCBI taxonomy): Eukaryota > Metazoa > Echinodermata > Echinoidea > Diadematoida > Diadematidae > Diadema > Diadema antillarum. The sequence continues at coordinate 128,643 of NW_027272570.1, read as the reverse complement.
AAATATAAGATTAGCAACTGTTATATTTATTGCTAATGAAAAGTTATCCTGTTTGAAAGAGTGTAGCAATGTGGTTGGGATGTCTTGGTGTACATTGTATGTCCACAAAAGTGCACTGCTTTGACAAGACAAGGGTTGCTTATTGCTTGAAGTGATTCTGTACTTATTCAAACACACAATTTCCCCACATTATTTCACAGTGGCTGAACACAAACAATGACACAACTCAATGCATGTCTTGTTTCAATGTCAATACACAGGCTTTTTTTTTTTCCTTCTTTTTTTACTTCTTCTTTATAAGACACCAATCAGCATGAAACATCTACTAGAAACTTGCGGTACTAACACATTGAATCAAGGTAACTGACAATCTAGCTTCCAGGACCTGGAGAACCTGCAATCCACAGGACATTAGAATCTGGTAACAACCTACCTCCCAGGCCCTGAAAGCCTGCAATCTGCATGAAGTCAATGTTGCCATCTAATCTGGCAATCAAGAGGAGGTTCCTAGCGAAGCAGATCCCCGTCACTCCAGCCTGAGTCTGTTCCTTGCTGCTGGGTGACATGGCAATGGGTTGCCCATTCTCACTACTCCATAGCTGCAGAGCAACAAATACAATGTAGCAGGACAATAATGAATACTTGCATGCAAATAGGCAGGAAGCATAAATGATAGCACAAATACTCCTTGCACTTGATTTTGCAGCTTTGGATACATTAATATTTTTGCCTAAAGAGACAGCATTAAAATGCAAGTACTGGCTTTCAATCTTCAACTGTTCCTCTAGCACTCTTCCCTTGGAGTCCAGCTAGATATCTTGTGTCTTGCTGAAGAGATTCTTTTCCACTGTGAAAAGGAAAACCTTGTTTTAACAACAAACAGCACCATTTCACTGCTTCTTTCATCATCATTGCACGTCGTTTTGTCAAGTTAACGCTAAGCTTACAGAAAGAGTAACACAGATTCAGTGATAAAGCTTCATCAAGGAGAGGAGAGATGACTTATTACACTTACCTCCACACTTCCGTCACTGCAGCCAGCTGCAATTACGCCTTCTTGACAAGCCAGGCACCATACTGCTGGAGCAACCTCCTCCCCATCCCTAGCCCTGTCTCCACCCCTATCCCTATTCCTGTCTCCGCCCCCATCCCTACCCAGGGGGGCATACAGTCCTTCTCCTCCCAACACATCCTCCTCCTTCTCCAACGGAGAGAAATCTCCTGAGAGTCTACTCTGAGTCCTCTGTTTATTAAATGGAGGCTGTTTAAGTTCATCATTAACACTCGCAACTCCAGAGCTCCAGCTGGATGACTGTGAGGGGGGCCTGGTTGAAAAGTATCCCTGGTCTTCGGTCCCACTCTGCCCCTCAATATGGGACGGTGTATACATGTCAGCGAAACTTCCAGTGTGAGGAATGGTCCCGTCAGGGTGGTATCGCCCCGCCATGTCTGAAGAGCTGCCTGGTCTCGGGAGGCCAGTTGGGTGTGACGAGGCCTGACAGTCTGGCTCCAGCGGGCTGAAAGGGCTGGCTGGGATGGTGCCGGGACTTGAGAGAGGCTGTGTTGGAGAGATGGGTGGACCCTGGCTGCTCCTACGCACTCTTTGCCTGCAGTGTCTGCCACAATCATACACACACAGAGAACAAGTAGAAATGGTAGAAGTCTTGGCATACATGAACAGTGTCATTTCCCTTACAAAGACTCACAGCAGAGCTGTGTTGGCCAGCCTTTTCAGAGCATTATTTCTTCATAAAGTAACTAAAAACAACAACAACAACAATAGAAAGAATATGCATGGTATAACGGTATATGAAACTTATATTTGCATTGCAATGCCACATAATCGATTTGCAAAGTTTTGTTCAAATCTTAACTTCTTATTTTTCTTTTTACTGACCTCCTAGCTTTCTCTCCATAACCCAACATGCCACATTAACTTTCACAAACAAAAATGTGATCTTGACAATGACATAATCTAAAATGCATAACAATGGATACATTGATGGTGGTGATGATCATGAAAGTAATAATAATAATCATATCAATGATAAGAAGGAAGTGATGACTAATGACTTCTGGTAAAGTACCTTGACCTTTGGATGACATGTTCACACCTTCCCTCCAGAGAATGCCACACCCGAATATCACCTTGGATGCAAGCACTCACTATCCAACGTCCATTGGCCACAAAGCTCTCCACCTCCTGGTAAGAAACATGCATTCAGTTAACAACATATTAATTACATAAACTAGCAGAATGCTTTCAGTTACCCTGTACATTTTTTTTCCTATTGAGGAACACACAGTCATTTCAATCTGTTTGTGGGTTCAGCCTCTGTTTCTATTAACGTTATAGCATACATATGCATCACCAGGTGTTTCACATAAATATACACATATAAGGTATAATTCCTGGTGTAACAAATACAAGAGGTTTAATAGGTCTCACAAAGAGAGGTCTTTATAGATAAGGAATTATACTAAATATTTGTGAGACAGCCTGTGTGCCGTCATCCAGGAACTTTCAATTCAGCATTTTCATGAGCAGTTGTATGCAAGTATTGAACAAAACTGAATGCCAACTCACATGATTACACACTTATCTTATGAGTTAAATTTATGAATTCTGAATTCAGTGCAACACAAGGCCTCATTCAAGGTATCATGAAATATCAATTTAAAGAAATTAAATTCTTCCATCTTGAGGCAACGATATCCCGACTTCACAAACATATATGGGAGAAATGTTTTTACTTCTCACTGCTCAATATTAATTCGGTACAATTGAACTCATGGCACTTGGGTGCCTAGTAATATCATTCACCATCATCCACATCACTGAAATACTCATGTATCTCAATGTCTAATTCCCCAATCATTGTTGTTTCTGCTTATCATGTGAGGAAATAAAAAAGAGAAAAAGAATGGTAGGTCACATCCTACCTGCTCATGGCCAGTGAGGTGAAGTGGGACAGCCTCACATGGTCCCTGGACCCGTTTGATGATGTCAACACGACGGCCAGGCTTATAGCGAGCTTGACGACTCCTCACCAGAGTGGCACATTTACACAGTAGCATCACAAGGATAACAGATGAAGCTCCACTGATGATACCAAGCATCATGGTCACATAGTAGTCCCACCTAAAAGCAGCCATGTTGGTAGTACAATGTCAGTCAAAAGGTATGACTAGATTACACCATTCTGTGCAAAAACGTATGTTACTTCGCTTTCTTTGTACAAATTGTCTCCAACACACAACTGTATGTGCTAAGACTACTTGCATACTTGTCTCTTTTTATTCCAGGCATACAGAGCCCTGGGATACATAGACAGTCCTGTAATTACACACTGTATACACATAATGGCAGCAATCCACACTCTCACTCACATTTTTAATGAAACATAACATAGTTTGAGGAGGCTGCTCTGATGCAATTTGTATCACAAGAAGGAGCACCGGAATTTGGGAGAACATGTGCACCAAGTAAGCAACTAAATCCCACATCACTCACCTTCATTTCAAAGTGTCTAGGAAGGGGATCAATGTCCAGCAGTCTGATAAACCAAAGCTGCATTGTTCGTCTTGTTGTTGTCAAATGTCTCAGTCTATATGAATTACTTATTTCTGGCTCTCAAATGTATCAAGTATGGACTTTGGTTAAGAAGACTGAAGCCTCATCTTCTAATAGAGGTGCATGCAATGATGATACACCATGCTTACCAACACACAGTGTAATTGAAAGCTTGGACCTTATACAGGACTAAACCATAACTCTTAATATTTATGAAAAGTCAGGGTGAGTGTTCTCACAGCTTCCAAAAAGATGACAATACTTCCTTAACAAGGCTCAATATGGTCTTAAAATACAGCAGTTCACTGAAACTCTTTGATTACTTGGTTGAAGGGCAGCTTTGACAATTTTGGAGTACTAGAGTTCTTTCAAAGTATAAAAAACAACTCCTTGCTCAGACTCAGAGCTTATCAATTAGTATGTGTACATACATATTGAGTTTGGATTGCAATTCACTGGACTCAAATGCGGCACATTTTGAAACATAAACCTTTAACAGGTAGGACTTAAACTACAAGCAATGTCTACCTGTCTTCTTCATAGAGACTCTGGTAGTTGCCAATGACAGGGGAGAAGCCTGGTGTAGGACCAAAGCGCCGTGTCTCATGGTCTTTCCTCAGGGCCAGGGCCTTCTCTGGACCAATGTTGATGTTCAGCTTGATTGGTGGCAGGATACTCACATACCTGAGAAGCATTGCATTGATTTACATTCAAACTTTTTGGGATCCATCATAACATTACTTACATCTGGAAAGACAGATCTAGTGAGGAGAAGAAGGGTTCCTCTTCAAGTGGACCAGACACAAGACTACACATAATTGAAGTGCCGTAGTTTCAAGCTTTCTGAAATCTATCTCAGGACAGGGTTCTCAGCCCCTATTCGTGACTTATATGCCAGCTACCGATGATGGCTCTAACAATCAGCTTTAAAATGAAGCATGGTATTTGGAATTTCATGGTTTAAAATAAACATTTCCTTCACCTACTTCCAGTTCACAACCCCCACCTTCCTCTTCCTCACCAGTGTACTTGATATGTTTGTGAATAGATAATAGAGTTTTACACACTGGATTCATAACACTGGATCCATAACACATAAATAATAGGGTTTTACACACTGGATTCATAACACTGTAGATGCATGTGAAGAACAATATGATTACAAAGATCTATTACGATCTTCAGTAATAATGGATAAAATAGCCATGGCTTCCTTGTGGAATACTTTCCTTCTCCATGCTACCGTTCTAGCATCCCTTCATAAACTAGTCACATTGATTTCTAGCTCAAAGGACACAGATCTGATAAACCTTTACAAAAATTGTCCTTGCTTTTGTCATGGTACTCTTCAACATAATGAATGTTGACATTCTGTATCTTGACGGTATTGACCGATTCTGTGACGCGCTATGTGTATTTTTGGCATGGGCAGCGCCATTACGAGGTGTCTCAGCCGACCCCCCCCCCCCCTTCCCACTCCCCACCCCTCTCCCTACAATAGCACGCGCGCAGAATGAAAAATGGCTTTAGCCAATGGGCGTTTCGTACTGAGTGCGCGAATGCTTGCTTAGTGCGCGAACCTTTGTTACAAGTGCGTGATAAACATGTTGCCCGGGGGGTGGGGGAGAGCAGGGGGGGTCGGCTGAGACACCTCATGGCTGCGCCCAGTGCCATAAAATGTCTGCTGCCCTCAACGAACCCGAATCGGTCAATACCCAAGAAGGGAGAAGAAGGAAGCTAGTTTTCACCTGTCAGCCAAGCTGATGTTGTACTTGTTAAAGAGAGCCGGCCAATGCCAGGCTGACAGCTTCCACATCCCTCTCTGATGCAGCCACAAAGACAGCTTGTCACTGCAGTCACTCCCATGGCAGGGTTGTAACCCGGAAGCACTCTCTGTAGTGTCACCCCGTCTGCCTTTTTCGCTTCCTGGATCAGCCTTGATGTGAAGTTCTGACGAGGAAGGGCCACTCCTCCCACTTTGTGTTGGTTTGGAGGCACTGCCAGGGCTGAGAATTGGAAGGAGATTGGCGGGCAAGGGAGGCAGTTTGGGGTCGGTGGGATTGGAGTCGGCAGTGTTGGGGGATGCAGAGGGTTCAAGGGGACTGCCGTAGCTGTTGCTGACAAGAAAGAAGTTGATAATGCCAGCCTTGTAGATGAAGAGACATGTCACCACGATCCAAAGAGCCAAAGTGAACTGCAAATGAGATTGAAGAAAGAAACCACATGATATGCTACATTTTATTACTTTGTAATATTGCACAAGGATTGAAATGAAACCTGACAAACAGAGAGGTTCATCAACACTGCTGGCAGCAAGCAGTGGCATTATTCATTGAATGAATACTAGCAAATAGCAAGCTTGTCTCAAGCATCCGTAATTGGCTATTGAAATTACATTTTAAACTCTATAGAGGCATTGAAAAACAAAGATAATAACAGTATGGCACTACTTAACCAAATCAGCGCAAAAAAAAAAAAAACAAACAAACAAAGATGTGCTGATATACAGCTGTAACTGTATAAACAGGACAAGCGATCTTCCCTGACTGTTATAAGACATAAAGTCCTTGCTTGCCAGGAAGAATTCATGGTGTGCTAATGTCCTTCCCACAAGGTCTGATAAACTTTACTTGACCACAAAACTCTCACATTCTCTTACCTTGATGATTTTCTGAATAATTCTGACACTTGCAAAGAAGTTGAAGACTTTGAGCCGGCGGGGGATGGTTGGCCCTGGGGTGGGATCCTTGAGGGGCTGGCCCCAGAATGGAGAGAGGAAAGATCGATGGGCAGAGCGTGGGACTGGAGTGCTCTCAGAGGAGCCCTGTAGGGTCTTCATCATCCCTGACTTGTAGAGGTCTGAGATCTGAGGTGGAACAAATGGATGTTGATTAGAAAGAATTGCATCGGATAATCAGAGTATGTCATCACCTTTGACCTTTACCATGAGATTGATGTAAAAAAGCACGATATTAACATAAAAAAAGGAAGTAAAGAAAGCATACAAATGGTCATGAATGTACACATAATACTTGAATCATTAGATACACTTATATTTTCCTTTTCTACCATTTCATATTGCTAGGTAATGATTCCTTTAACTGTCCCTTCAGGCAGAAATATGCCTGAACAATAAATTATCTACATAAGTCTTGTTGACACATAGATAAAGAGTGATTAAATTCTTCTAACTAGCCAAAACAGACGGATGTTATTACACAAACAAAGTGGTTCATTAACCTCTGCAGGGTTAAGACTCTTTTCACTATAATATGTGTAATGTTTCCTGCCAATTTCATATAACACTGTGGGCACAGACAATGACATCGTTACAAACTGAAAAATAATCAATGACATCAAAAATACACATTATAATATTCCCCTTCATAAATCAATCCATATGTGTGACAAATTTGTTACGCCCAGAGCCAACTGTCCGTTCCCAAATTCATTATTTCAAATCAGGGTTACAAATCTTCTCAGAGACTTTGTCATATAACATATCCTGATCACTAATTGACATAACAATGGCAGGTAAAAGAATGCTGAAAGTACCTCAAGTCTTCTGAAGTCCAGAGCTAAGATGGACACAAAGAACATCATTTGAAGAAAGAAATCTGACAACATGGCTACCAGGGCTAGCAGACAAAATTCCTGTAGGACAGAGAGATAGAGAGAGAAGAGCAACGTAACAAACAAACCTTTCAACCTCTAAAAGACATCCAGTTTACACCTGATATGTTTTACACTACTCCTGTAAGTCAGCAGTTGCTGACTGTATATGAAGCTTTGTGTAGAACCAAACTACCATACAATTTTAAAGGTATCAACAAATGCAGAAATAAGTCCAGAAAAATATCTCACACAACTACATCAAAGCCACTGTAACCTCAACAAATCACAAAAAAATGACCATCCTGCTATGACTGCAATTGTCTCATACTTTGCTTAATTTTCTAAAGGTAGAGATCAATTTCACTCAGCTGCTGTGTAATGAAATAGCCAGCCATTTAAAAGGCAGCCACATACTGATTGCAAGAATGAATTATCTCTCAACTATCAATGAAAAAGGAAGAAAATGTGAGCAAAAAGAAAAGTTTGTAAGCTAGAACGCCTGGCTTAGGTCCATGTACAACCTGATGAAAAGTAATGAACATTATAGTTATGTACAGAGAAGATTAAAGTAATAACAGCGAAAGATCACAGCCAAACCATTCACCTGAACAGCTGAGACGAATGTGAAGAGACCTATGACGACAATGAGAATCTCAGTCCACATGTTCTTGGAGATGGACCAACCTTCCTTGCTCAGACCTAGGGTGTGGTTAGAGATTGATAACAAATTTTGTCATTTCACAAAGAGCACGGCAGTTGACTTTTGTATGCTTTCATTCTTTCTACATCATTTCCTTTTCTTTTCCAAGAAATGACTGGTCAGACATCAAAATCTGACTTCATCACCACTATAAACACAGAGATGTAGAGGAAGAGGACACTTGAGGAATTCACGAGACATCTGTAAGCCACGTGAACTCATAGGTTACGCATTTATTTGGACAATACCCACGATACGATTGTGTAAATCAATCTAATAAGAACATATACTACCTATTAAATAGTAAAACGTCAAACAAAACTGCTGAGAATTCACTGAATATGACAAAACCAACATTAGAAGCCACGATCCCACCACAAAAAGAAACATTTATTATACACAACAATCAACAGAGGTGAGAAGAAAAGTTGATAGTCACCTTGGGCAATCCTGATTTCAACAGGAAGATCCATGGGAGTTGATGTAACAGACTTTATGAGCACCAAGATATTTTCTAGTCCTATTAGAATGATGATGTATGGAAACACCTCCCTGTAAAGAGATTGAAGCAGTAACACAGATTGTAAAATTCATACCTGGTAACTAATTCTATAGAAAGACAGTATTACAAGAGAAAACACAGTTGTACAGTTTCAGAGTAACAAATATCTAAGAAGCATGCAATTACACATATATGCTCGTCAAGAAACACCTAAATATGGGACAAAATGTTAGAAAAGAACATAGCAGTCTCTGCATAGCGGGATATCGCTTCACAGGGTACTCCGCTTGATTGACCAACAGGCAAAACAAACAGTTTCAATGCATTTTATACTTACCTGCTAGTCACACAGGCATTTTTGTTTTTCCAGACAAACCTGAGCTGTTGTTGTTGTTTTTTTCCTCATAGCTTCAATAAAATCCTCAAACTGGATGTAAATATTAATTGTGACAAAACTGTGAGGTGCTGAGAGGTGATAGAACCCTTCAAGTAATATTGGTTCTACTCCATACTGAATACACAGTCTAACTTACCCTTCATTTAGTGTCGGTTCCACTCCATACTGAATACACAGTCCAGCTGACATGGTACAGGAGAGAACTAGCATCACTGTAGCACTAAGGGCCAGCCCCCATTTAGATTTCACCATCTCGATTTTACCTGTTACAGGACACCCAAGCACATCAAATTGTTATATCATTATCACTGTATTTGCACTTCATGTTTGTTCACAATTACCAATGCTTTCATTCGTTATTTTCCTCATTTCAATCCGATACACTTTTGCCAATCAAATTCATATTTCATATCCTCTCAATGAATTACAGAAACATGAAGTATAAATGTACTTTACACTTCAGTTATATTTTGTAAAGCAATGATTTTGTCTGGTAAGCTGGAAATATGTCTTGTCCTAAGCTCTCGGGATGATATACTGGTATGCTTTGTAATGAGAGGTTAAACAGGAATAATGATGTATACTTACGGACAGAAAAATAGATGTAAAACATGAGCAGAGAGTATACAATGGCACCAGGCATCAGATCATGGAAGTTGATTAAACTCTGTAAAGAGAGGGGGAAAAAAATCAGATGAAAAGACAAATACATAAGATAGATGAAGTTACAGCAGAAAATGCCATTTTTAGCCGAAACTCAGTGATACTGTACAACAAAGCTCTGTACACAAGTTTGTAGGAACTGGTTGCAATTTATTCATCAAAGGCATGTCCCAAATATCTAGGATAAATCAACAGTTATCTATCAATATATTTCTCTGAAAACAACAGGAGTTCCAAGTAAACAATACACACCCACTCAAACTGTAATACTCTTAATGATATTTCATAATTTCATACTAGTTTGACTGATCAGATTACCTAAGTTTGAATCATTCATTCAGTTCCTACGTATGTGCAAATGTGTCAAAACTGATTGATTATGAACCACATGGTACAAGTACACCAGGTTATGATAAGCTTTGTCACACATGTTATACACACAGCTTGTGATTCACAAGTCACACCATGACATATGGCTATATCCCACACAATCGGTGAATAGGCCAGTTTGGTAATGTATTCTAATCCAATCATATTTTGCTGTAAAATCCTGTGACGAGCAGTTTAATTTATCCGTTCTAATGTCATTACACAGCAGAGAAATCCGGCTTGCTCCTAATTCATTACTGCTATATCGGAAAAGCTTCAATACGCTGGTTGTCTCAAGCAACTTCTCATAATGGCATTTCGAAATGTGAAAAAATGAAAACCAGTGTAGTTCTTACAGGACAAGTTCACACAAATATATGTGTGGATCCAGTGCTGGCAGCTAACACTACTAGAAAAACGTCAGTGACAGTTTGAGGTAAATCGGACAATTTGTTCAAAGGTTATGAATTCTTAAAGTTTCAGGGTTGCCTTCCCTGGATGAAGAGACTGCAACAGTTTGTGACATCACTGCAGAACAATATAAGTAGAATTCCACCAAATTTGATTTAAAAAAAATGAAAAGTACGCATTCTCTCGACCTGCTACTGACACTATTATTCCTCCTGCTTTCTGAATATGAAAAGTGTAATGCCCTTTCATTTTGCAAGAAATATAATATGTTGAATTCTATTCATATTTTCTTTACATTGGTGTCCTGCAGTGATGCCACAAACTGTTGTAGTCTTTTCATCCAGCGGTGGCACTACAACTTTCAAAGTTCATAACTTTTGAATATATTTTCCGACTTTCATCAAATTTTCACTGATGTGTTCTACTACTTTTGCTGCATTCATTTAATACACACATACATTTGGGTGAACTCTTCCTTTAATTCACTTAACACCAGGCCAATGCAGCACAGACAATATATTTCATGTTATACACTAGGGGGTTCAAATACAGCTATAGAGGATATGAAAGTAATCAAACCTTGTAATAAATGTGCAGAATCAGGAATTCTCCATTGTTCCAGTCAACCGGTGAAGCTGTGTTGTATTTGTCCTCCAAGTGAGACTTCAAATCATCAATGAAACTGGACATGAGAGGACAACAAAAAAAAGACACTGATATTCAGACACACTTCAAACATGACTCAAAGTTCTCTAATATGATAATGTGATCGTGCATCATGAAACTAACATAAAGTCACAGGCCCTGATTTACATGAAGACTCAAAATAGGTGTAATGGGTCAGCCTTGTCAATCTTCTGTCTTTTATATATTCTGAAAGCACAATTCTTCTTCATAATTCTGAAGTTTGGGATCACAAAACGAATGGGACGTCACAAGTGTGTTTCAGCAGTTTTTCTAGAACACTATTTTACAGAATAGTGTGACTACAGTGTAGGTAAGTCAAAGAGGCTCCATTTCATTTCTTAAATACTCTTCACACACTCCTCACTTCAGACTCTGATAACTTCTGAAAGGACTATGTTACTGCATTCAACCTTGGTATCAGTCATGAATAGAACATATATGTGGGTGTGTGCAAAATTTCAACTTAATCTGATAATCTCTTCATTGTGGTGGCTGCAGAGTTTTACATCCAGTTTTTTGTTCCATTTATTGCAAAGCAATGCGCAGCACCATGAGGTAAGGCACTTGAATAGACCCTAAACTGCACAGCCTCTTTTCTCAGTATACACTTTTCCAGAATGTGTACTTTCTTTTCATTATTTATATCTTATGCTAGGGAAGCCCATTTATATTGAGTTACACATCATTTTGAAGCTTAAGAGTCTGCTCTTTGAGAACCTGCCTTTAACTAAAATCAATGTCTGGCAACTTTTTGTTAGATTTGTGATGCAGGGTCACATATATAAGCTCTCTATCCCTTTCATATATATTTCCCCTAATGGTTACGGTACTCCCTGGACACCCACTGATTTTACAGGGACAATTTCTAATGATATCTGCCATAATTTTCTTTACACACACAATCAGACCAAAAGGTAATAAAGCCAGATGAAAACCACAAGAATGCAAATGCAACTACCAAAAGTTGGCACGACTTGTCAACAGAACTGGTGATGCAGAACCCTCAACCTTGCCACTGAACAGGTTAATACATACATGTACATTCATCAGTGTTTCCATGGTGTTTCAATGAGAGAGACAAGAGCTAGACCAGTGTTTCTCCTCAATTCAATATTTTCATAACTGGAAATTACTCTTGGGGTAAGGTGGAGAACTTCTGTTCAAATTTCACCCATATTTGACACATGTTTCACTGGGAATTGAGAAAGTTTCAGGACTTAAGAAATTCTACAGGTGCATGCACTGAAATTTGCCCTGTCAGAATGCGGTGTACGAGAAATAAAAAGCAAAGACATACTGGTATCTCACAAAGCTGGTAAATCACAACCCAACTTTCCACAAATACCCATTTGATAATACTATAGTAATTGTTTGATGAAAAGCATATGGCAAAGTTGGCAAAGTGTAAATTACCATGATCAGTGAACAATGGAGACAGACAAGATCACTTCAAAATGGCTCAAATTTACAATCATGTATTAGGTAGATATAGTCTGGAAATAGTTTCAAAGGGTATTCTCTGTTTAAAAGCAAATGGAGACAATGAAATGCAGACAAAAAATTATTTAAGGGGAATGCTAGGCACAATGGGTTAAGATTTGGATTGGCAAAACCTGCAAACAACTAGAATGAGTGGCAGTTCTGTAAACAGGCCACAGGGTATCTCTGCAGTTGGATATGGCATATCTTTACTTCCATACATCTCACGGCCATGGAAAATAACTTAGTGTCTACATTATCACTTTAAGGAACTGTGAATGAATTTAATTGCACAAGTACTGACTTCTTGTAAGAATTTCCTGCACACATTGTGCAGAATGAACAAATATGTACATCCCTGCTGAATGAAATGCAGAACTAGATCTCTGCCTCACCTGTCATTGTAGGTGTGTAACACCACAGTGACTGCATATGAGATACGCTCAGAGAAGGAGTGGATGTTGTACTTCTGAAGACCTGTGAACTTTGCCTGCACACCAAGCAGCAGATCTGATAAATATAAAAACAACATCAAGTGAAGAAGACTTCCTACAAATGGAAGGGCAAATCAGTTTCATACTGGAAGCCCACAAATATGCACTGATGATCACATAAAATTGACTTGGTTTAACACAATGCATGCAAGCTATCCTGAACAGTACTGAGTACTACAAGGGAAGATACAGTAAGGGGGGGGGGGGGGGGACAGTTCTCTTGCACATATGTCTCCCAGAAACCAGATCATCACATAGACCATATTCCTATTATACCTTGTAACATTTTGATACCATGTAACATTTTGATACATTATGTTAATGCCCCATTATATAACAACAATTGTGTACTTCATCTCAGTATTTCAGAACAGTCCCAAGAAAGTTTTCAAGAAATGCCATTTCTTAGATAATAGGCAGAATTACCTTTAATCTATGAGCATGGATCATGTTTTGTCACTGATTCAGCAAAAGAAACAAAACCATATGAAAGTGAAGTGTTGTGTGCACATACCATGCAAGGCAGGCTTATTGTAGAACCTGCCTTTAAAGACAGACCTTCCAGGGTAGGGATCTTCCTGAAACTGATCATAGCTGCCCTGCCAGGCATTAGCTGGTGACACAACAAGGCAGCTATGCTCTGGCATGGAACCTTTCACATGATCCACAGCTTCCATCACATACAGGCATGTTGACCTCATCGATATCCTGAGGAAAAACAGACCAGAGATTAGTGGGGCAAATTAATGTACAGTCAACCTCCCCTACTAAAGTTGAATCTATTTGGACTGAAGAAATAGCTTCAACTTAGAGAAAATTCGACTTATGAGGGATCAAATCAATAGAATATTATTAAAGAGAAAAGGACTTGCAAAGATCTTTGACTTAGGCGATAATTTGACTTATGTGAGGTCGGCTTATGCAAGGTTGACTGTATTCTCGCACTGAGCTGTTTTTATTGTAACTGATTGACGACTGCCCTTCGTCAAAATTAATACGCACCAATCATGACAAAAATCACGGGCATACATGTACTTTGGTATCCCATGCGCACTGTATGCCCATGATTTATTATCATGGCTACTACTTCAACGATGAATAACCCATGCTTGATATGTTAAATGAAGCTTAATATGTCAATCAGTTGCACTTTGCCAATCAGTTGCAATAACACACTTGACTATTTCAAAATCTTGAGTCTAAGAGATTGCTGCAGACCCCCTGGGCAACATCCTTCTAATTTAGGGTATTTGGGCATAACCCAAGGTTATTTTTCATACTTGACTACAGATCAAAATTGTATTAAAGAAATAAGTAGTTCTCTTAGACATGTTTTAATGAATCATTATAGAGAATTTTTTGTTTAAGGAGTATATGATTAGAGCCAGAGCCTTCACTGGACTTTTTCATTATACAATGCAAATAAATCTCAATGCATTGATAGGGCCACTATTGACATCACACCCTGTGTCTTCTACATGACTAACACTAATGCTGAATCTCTTTCAACATTTTCATAAATGACCACATACAAGATAAAAGGAATTCTAGCCCTCTGACTGTGATGGATCCATGAATATAGTGTTCCCCATTAGCACTGCTACAGAAACTCTTAAAGAGATCTGACAAACAGATAAGAAACAAACATGGTATGAGTCATACAGTTGTCTTACAACACGTGTGTTCTTTCTCGGTCTGAAAACACCACCGCTAGTCATACATCTTACCCTGATTTTGAGGCAAAGCTCTTGATGTCCTTATCAAGCTCAAAAGCTTTGGCCAGAGGACCTCTGATGTCATCACCATAGGTCAAACCTTGTTGCCATGGATATACTGATGCATTGACAACAACCTGTAACACATAGCCTACTGGCGGTCTGGAAAACTGAAAATAAAAGACATAAGTTATTGTTTTTCAGATATCTCTTTATAGTACAAGAATTAATGGCTCATGGTCAATGCTAAAGCAAAGATGAAAACAATTTTTATGAATGTCTAGACTGAAAATGAATGCATTAATCATGCTATGAAAGTATCACTAATACTCCTTTTATACACACAGTCAGGCACAGGAACACTCTTGAAATGCTTTGACTTTACTGTCCTTCAATACCCCTTCTACACTGTGCATGACTATAGCTCTCTTCTGAAGCGAGATAGAGTAACACCAACTTGGGATGAGTTGAGTTACTGCCATTCTTGACGATCCAAGTTGTGTGCAAGACCAGGGTAGTTGTCATGGTAACCTTATCACCCCCTCCCCTCCCCCTCCAGCCGTACTTCCTGCAGGCATGAAAATTATTTATCAATATGTATGCTTAACCTATGGTCATGGGACAATGAATCTAGCCCAAGCTTATGCTGACGTTAGCTTGGGCCTAGAGCGGACCTAAACTACCTCAGAGAGCGGGCTACCTCTAGCTAAAACTGAATATTTTTTTACCTTTCATACAGAGTTAGCCTGCTCCCAGAGATAATTCCAGGTATACATGGGGTATGAATCTGTTATACAGAGTCACCACGTACTAAGACCAAACACAAAGTGGCTGAGAGGGCATTAACTGACATGCTTACAGCCAAACATATGCACATATGCAGAAACTTTGGACAAAAATTATATGCACACTGCGGCTACAGCTCGCACTTATACTGTTACTATATTTAGTTGGCATGTTTTCTGATTCTTAACCAACACCCCCCCCCCCCCCAAGACAGTTCAGAACACATACATGTACTGTGCATGCACTTTCAATTCAACCAGGTGACAGTCACCACTTTCAGAGCGCTCTTCAAAAAGATTGGTGACATTGTATACACAGTTGAGAACACTTAAAATCTTACACCGCAAAAAAGGCCGTCAGCTCCAATTCACAAAAATTTAATACCGCGAAAATATTGTGTTTTACAGTAAAGTTAGGACCACAGCAGTTAAACTGCATACTTATTTCAAATTATCATTACGACAAGAACCATTTCAAGCTCACCTAAGATAAACAGATCTATACATACACACCCAACACATGATTGTAAAATGCATCACGGTTTTCTCTACTGTAATATTCAATTTTAAGCAGAGTGCTACACAGACGATAAAGACTTGCAGATAAGTTTCAGAAAGTAGAACAAGTTGAGACATTCAGAATACTAGTATTCATTTGGTACAGGTTAAAGGTCAAGTGACACTTTACATGTCTGTGTACAAACATGTACAAACCTTGAGTAAACATCACTTGATAAATACTTACTTTAAATGAGCACTGTAAGACTCATAAAGTGGTATTTGAATGAATGCCAAGTTGAACTCAAAAGGTAAGCTGACCCACAAATTTGTTAAAAGCAACAAAATAAGTTCAAAAAAATTATGAATGTACAAATGTAAGTCTAACATTGCCTCTTTCTACTGAAATTTGACAGCATTGAAAAAACACTATTAAGATGTTAGTAGATAGTCGAAACGATGGTGATATCAGAAATAATATGACAAGCAAGTAAACTTGACTTACAAATGTGAAAACAGAATTGTTTAGTCCCCAAATTGTGCTTTTTCTTGCCAGTATTTCACTTCCCTTTGTTCTAAACGTGTCATTGAAATATCAACATACATGTAGATCTGCTCCTGCTGAGCAACAGAAAGCCTCAAACATATTCTTAGAATTTCAGAAGCAACAGCCACACAAAACCGGATTAGAATATGTACTCTGCATATTTCTGATGGTTAAAAAAAAAAAAGTTAAATCTTCAGATGAATTTCTGGCTCATCAAGACTTAATACATCTCTTTGTTTCTGTGTGGCAGCATACCGCGTGATAAAGAAGAATTGTCTGATGTATTGCAGAAAGTGACTCACCCACTGAGGTCGCTTGCTGAAATCGATGGTCGTCTGGTTGTCTGGATGTTTCTGAGTGTAGAAATTTCTTGCTGTGTCAGGAAAGCCTTTTAGTGGTGTGGTGTATTGGTATGGGGTAGTCAATGTCAGTGGAACGGCAAAGAAGCAGGGGAGGCTGAAAAGAACACATCATTGCTGGAAAATGTAATAATTGTGCATCAAAAAATGCCCAAAAAATATTCATCATTCATCATCACAAATCAAGAAATGCACGTAAATTATGAATAATTACACTTGTACTTTTTTCACAGTTTTCCTTGTGCTGCTGATAACTTACTGTCTTTTTGTATTTTGATACTAGACAAAGTTCTATAGATACACAATTCACAATGACAGTTTAGAGCTAGTCCATGAAGTGCATGAATTTCGATGGTGTATTTGATATGCACGCAACACGTCGCATATGGCATCAAACATTAATGCATTCTGACACATACATGTACAAGGTACACCTACATTTTAGTTCATGGACTGAAAATTCAAACCATGGATTTCACTTCAACTACAAGTTGTACCTACTTTTATGAATATGACGTATAAAGTCTAAACATGTTGGTTTACACCCCAACTCACCTGCACAACACAGCAATTATAGATGAGAAGACGATAAGAGCCAAGGGATAATTGGAGCAGAAGATGCCATAGTTATAAAACATCCTGGCAACCACCTCCTGCATCCTGGCAACCACATAGTACGGAGATTCCCCCATAGCTGTTGCTATTATCCTGATGATCCTTTGTGTTAGTAGAGCAAGCAGTTAAGAGAGACTTCCCCTTTGGCCACTAGTGGCAAACACTGAGAGGAAAGTCTACCACTGCTTGGTGTTGGTGATGGGTTACAGGGGACATCTGTCACTTTCTATGCCTCCCCCATCAATCAGTCATCCGTGTACAGTTTTGTCTGCATAGAAAGGAAGCAATCAAAGAAAATTATTTCACTCAAAGTCCCAGTCTACATATCTTTATTGATATAGATTTAGACACACAGTCTCATTATGGGCAAAACTGTCGTTTTCTGTTCAGGCTCTGAATTCATTATAAAATTTGAACAAGCAGAATTTGCACAAGAATGATGCCACCAAGAACTCTGGTATGAGACCTATACTACCACTGTAGGCCCACTTCATCCACTAATTTATGAAAGAAGGGAGTGATTTCCATTACCCCTAGATCATGTGTCCCTCGGAGACCCAAAAGTGGGGAATAGTTTTTCATTTGTACAGATAAATGTCTGTGACTCTTGTGATAATTCTTGCTAGTTAGGTGAAAATTTGATTACGTGTTTTCAAGCAAAAGATAAAAACGTGGAAACTGCCCCTCCCACCCCCACCCATACCAAATCTGCTATAGTATGAACAAACTTGAAACTATAGTCACCAATAAGTGAGTTGAATTTTCTCATGAATACAGTCTCACTAACTTTACCCTTCTCACTTCTAGTTCCAGAGAAGATTTGTTGATTTGCATTAAAGATTCCTTAACTTCAGAACTCCCCCTCCCCCACTTCCTCCTCCCCTGGGACATTGCACCACACCCCTGGGGGCCATTTTCAAAAGTGGGGAATGGTGTCCATTAGTAAAGGTTCCCATTTACCCTAGAGCTAATACCTGCCATTGCTGCCAATGTCAATGTGTTTTCAAGATAAAATTGAAAATGTGAAATTTGGACCACAACTTGGGACCCTAATTTGCCTCCCTGTCATCAATGTTTTGGCTGTTTCACATGCTGCTCAACTTCTAATTGGTTGTTCCATTTTAGCAATGTCATCAAAGTTTTAGTCAGCAATGTCATATCAATGTATAATGTTTAAAAAAAAAGTTTTTGAGATGTCTTTACAAGTCCGAAGCATATATTCCAAACTATTGAAATTATCTAATTCTTGCATTGTTTGAAATTTTCGAAACAAAGTGTGCAGGATTCAGCCAAAGGTTCATCAATTTTGCTAGGAATAAGCTCTCTCAAAGAACTTCTCATCAACTGATGCAAATGTAGATAAAACTGCAGTCATTTACATTACAATATATTTCCATCACTTTTTTTTTTACAATAAAGTCAAATAACTACAAGAATAAGAAAGAGAAAACATTCTTACAAAAATTTGTAATGTACAACTACATGTACAAATAGATAAACTGATGAACAGGCATTGCGCAACAACATCAAACATGAAGCTAGCCAGCAGGGCCAGGGCCAGGGGTCATGCACGATGCACGGAACATGGGGGGTCTTACATATTTCCATGTTACCGTGAAGATAAACTAAAGACAATGTGTGATTGCAGGGGAACACTGCCTACAAATTTATGCCCAGCTGCGCCCTAAAAAACCCAGGCGCTAGGCAGGCCTTGAGAGGTGTTGCTGCAACCAGTAACTAGACAAACATGCAGGGGTCGCCAGCGTGATTAGCCCAGCCCCATCCCCCACCAGCTTTTAGGGAAATGTACATTCCAATGTCTTTTGTTAATCATCCATCTTAATGAGACTCTAAATTTTATTTTAGTTTAGTTTAATAAGCAATGCCAGTGATTGACATTCAGATGATGTCATAGACAGAAAGATTGGTCTGTCCAGAGGAGTCTTTCATTCTTTTTGACGTAATCACTCTCCATGAAGCCAGACGCAGTCTTCGCGGAACATAGGTAAATTTATATTATGCATCACCAATGACCAGATACAGACTGATCTTTCGGTCAAATTACGTCGCTGGACATGCCGGTAGCTGGTGGCACTGGAAGAATCATTGGTAGGAAGATTATTGGTTTGGAAGGTTTTGTTTGTTTGTGGGCATAACAATCAATAAGCATTTAATCTGAAGAAAATTATAAAAAAAATTGAAATAGGTAAGTTTACCGTTGACCGAAAGATCGGTCTGTATCTGTCCGTCGGGGAATGTTCCGCGGAGACTGCGTCTGGCTTCACGGATCCCCTCCGTATACAGACCGAAGTCAATGATTGCGGCTCCTGTGTGGAGCAGTCGCGCACAGATCAAACGTTACGATAAACCAAATTTCAGACAGCTTTTTTACATTCAAACAAGTATGACATGACATGACATATTATGCAGCAATATTTGGGATAAATTTCTCACATTGTGCAATCGAAATACTCACATAACCTCGGTTATAATGCAGAAATTTTATCGATATCGCAACATCGCCGTTCGCGAGCAGTAAGTCGCCATTTTGAATCTGTAACAATTGCTAAGCCAATCACATGCGAGGTACGTGTTTTAGTAAAACAAATACGTAGAAACTACCTCGCATGTGATTGGCTAATAGATTCATAGTGTATGTTTCTGCAGTTTGAATGTGACGACGCGACAGGCTGTGTTTTACGTTGAAAATTCTCCTAAAATGTTGGATTATTCATTAATCTGGTGAGTGTAACGTATTCTTAAAAAAATAATTTCACCATACAAGCTTAAATTTGCCGACCTAGGGCCGTGAATTAGACGCAATCGAGAAGGGTGAGGTACCTCACCCAATTTTCCATAGAGACAGTGGTTAAGAACATCCACACAGCAATAAGTACTGTAACCTTCCGTCTGTCTACGGAGGACAGCGTTAATGGCAAAATATAAAAGAGTCCTCCGGACAGACGGATCTTTCTGTCTAAGTTTACCGGTACCTATAATATAGACGTCTATGGCATTGGTTCTAACATTAGACAGTTTATATTGCCTTCGTCTCGAGTCCACATGCACATCTGAGCTGCATTAGATGCATATCAATTCGACCTTAATGTCAGAATGTCAAATTAAATTTACTAGAAAAATTCTACTAATGTTTGTTAGACGATGACTGTGTCCTGTGATGACGCTTGTTTAGTGCGGTCATCATGGTACCGTTGACAATCACAGATCTAGAACCTAATTTTAGATCTTTACATGTATAATAGTATGATTTATACTCACGTCATTTAATACTCGCATAGCTGCTGAGTGCTGTTTGCTGTCATCCGTGGTACATTTGGCCAGAACATCGTATCTTATAGCGCTGTTGTTCTGAGGTAAATTTCACAATTCTTGTAATGTACGGGGCTACAGTGCATCCACAATGCAGTATAGTAGTACGCAGCACAGGGTCTGCATGCAGGGAGTGCTAGTGTTGCAGCAGTCGCCAGCAGTGAGCCAAACTTCGCGCACTGAGCGTGTTTATCACGAAAAGCTTACCCAATTTTCCGTGTGGTTGTTACGTTTTTGATAAGTTGGGCTGTTTTTGCTGTGCCAATCTGTCGCCAAATTCCATTAAGAACCCGCCCAATGAAGACATTACGAGCGACCTCAACGACACGTAGGTAGCACGCTGCAACTGATCATGATGTCATCTTCATAAGAGTTTCTCTTTTTGTAAGTACACTGTACATAATAATATACTTATAAAGAGTTGAATATATAGTAACATTTTACAGTAGGACAAACCGGCAACAATGCTATGAATAGATGTAGATACACGTACCAGTAAAGGGCATTGCTCTTTGAGATGCTATGAGTCTATGAATGCCGATATTCCTGAGTGGAAAGTGATGGAAGTGATGCAAATTGAAGGAATATATAAAAGTAGATCACCTATCAGAACATCAGCGAAGTGTGAGAAAATGTGACAATCTGTTCGAAATTTATGAATTTTTCAAAATTAAGGTACAGTCATCGCCGAATGAGAACTTTGCACTTTTTGTGTGACGTCATGACAACATACATGACAACATACACTAAAAAAGACATTTAAAGAAAATTCAACATAAATTATATCTTAACTTTTCTTGCATAATAAAAAAGCGTTTGACTTTACCTCTTTCAGAAAGTTGTTGAAATAAATCTAAACAAAAATGGGTTCTTGAAAAATAAAATGAAATCTCGTGAAGTTCTCTTTGTATTTTCTTAATATCGTTGCAGCTAACATTATCTTAATTACGGCTTGGAAATATATGACATCTTTAACCAAGGACATCTTCAACCACATTCATCCTAAGCAAAATTGTTATTCACATTTACTACCGTCCTTTTTTCACCAAACTATATACATGTGTAGGGCCTATTGGCCCTGGACATTCCTAACTAAAGTATATTGTATAACTGCTACGTTTGATCTTCACATTTGTTTCCATTCCATTTCTATTTTCCTTACTGAATGATGTCACTACTAGATATCATTAGCTGAGAAGTTTTGAATGGAAGAGAGAGAGAGAGAGAGGGAGAGAGATAAACTTTTTACGCGGAGTGAAGATAAAAGACAAAAAAAAAAAAGATAGAAGAAGACTATAACAAGACGAGAGAGAATCATTGTGAGAAGGTAGAAAAGGTCACTTATACAGTTTGTTTTTATACATGACGTTCTCTCTGGCGAACGTAATTGTCACGAGAATTGAAGAAATGGTCAATGTAGGTTTGTTTTATTTTTTTTTTGCAAGAGCAGTAAGAACAATATTGATTTGGACGCTAGTGAAGAATATACTAAGTCCAGTGCAGACTCTCATGAAGCTTCTTCAAAATGTCTTATAGAAATAACTTCATTCCATCAATAAGCTTTTCCGTATATTTTTTCTAGATGTATGGACTTTACAAATCAAGCCATGAATGCTGAACATAAGTGGATTACTTATTATAGTCCAACCTATTTTTTCTCTTTGTTGTATATATTTTCATGCTCCAGGGGGTGACTGAGGCATACCGTTTCCGGGTTTGCAGATAATTCGATGTTGATAAACGCGAATTTTCTTGATACTATACAATCATGATTTATTACAAAATGATGCAAACTTGCTGACAACATTTTGGGCACTTAAGGTCAATGATCTCCAACTTCAACGAAACTTTTTTTTTCTCTCTCTCTCTCCCTCACACACACACACACACACACACACACACACACAATCACACACACACTCTCTCTCCCCCTCCATCTCTTTCTCTCTCTCTCCCTCTCTCTCTCTTTCATCTCTCTTCCGGCATGACAGCGACTTATGTGTAGGGATTTGTCCAGGGTTTTTGTTTCGGATTAGTTAGGTCTTTTTGTCTTAGTTTCTTTGTTTCATCCACTTTTTACGTATATCAGTCAATCGTATATATATCTTGTATTACGTGTGGGGGAATGCATCCTACATGCCCAGCTTTTTAGCATTCCTCCCATTTCCAACATTTCCGTAAACTTATACGATTCCTTTTGTAAACTTATCCTTTATTTTGTACAGTAGCGTATCTAGGGAATACGGCGCCCGGGGCAAGCGTGAAAATTGCGCCCCTAATTTCTGAAAAAGTGTTCAACCCCAACCCCATCCCGGTAGGGACTTTAAACAAAGTCCACATGATATGCCTTTTCAAGCACTTTAAAGGGGTCTTTTGAGGGTGATTTAAATGTAATGAATTTGGATTAATTTTGGCGAGCGAGCCGAAAATGTTGGTATTTCAGCTTACAAAACATGGAATTCTTGTCATTTTTTGCTAATCAAATCAATCAAGATAAAGTGACGGCCTATAGAAAACGATTTATACCAACAAACTGCATGAGGAATTTCAAAAGTACATAGTACGCGCGAGTTAGCCGAAATTTGTATATTTCCACGTCATCATCACGTTTTGTTCTTATCTCTTTTTTTTTTCTTTCTTTTTTGATAAATTTTGGCGAGCGAGCGCAGCGAGCGAGCCGAAAATTTTGGTATTTCAGCTTACAAAACATGGAATTCTTGTCATTTTTTGCTTATTAAATCTTACAATTCTAATCGAAATATAGTGACGACCTTATAGATAACGATTTATACCAACAAACTGAGGACTTATAATACTAATACTCTAAATTAGTACGAGCGAGTGAGCCGAAATTTGCATATTTCCGTGTCATCATTACGTTTTTTTCTTATCTTTTTTGATTTTTTTTGCGCCCCCCCCCCCCATATGTTCGAAACCGTTGGCGTCCTCTCTTCATCCAATCGGCGATCGCTTCAGAACGAATGAAATTGCAGCCGCTGCTCCGTGTAACATTTTTCGTGCTTAACTATGACATGTGTGTACACAATAGACATTGTCATTTTGTGCGCGTCATCGTCACGTTTTGTTCTTATCTTCTTCTTTTCTTTTCTTTTTTTGATAAATTTTGGCGAGCGAGCGCAGCGAGCGAGCCGAAAATTTCTGAATTTCAGCTTACAAAACATTGAATTCTTGTCATTTTTTGCTTATTTAATCTTACAATCCTAATCAAGATAATAATGACGGCCTTATAGATAACAATTTATACCAACAAACTGTGGACTAATCTTGAAAAAAATACTCTAAATTGTACGAGCGAGTGAGCCGAAATTTGCATATTTCCTCGTCATCATTACGTTTTGTTCTTATCTTGCTTGATTTTTTTGCTCCCCCTCCCCCCCCCCCCCCCCCCCGTATGTTCGAAACCGTTGGCGCATTCTTTTGATCCAATTGGCGATCGCTTCAGAACGAATGAAATTGCAGCCGCTGCTCCGTGAAACATTTTGCTTGCTAAATATAAAATGACATGTGTGAACACAATAGACATTGTCATTTTGTCCGCGTCATCATCACGTTTTGTTCTTACCTTCTTTATTTACATAAATTTTGGCGAGCGAACGCAGCGAGCGAGCCGAAAATTTTTGTATTTCAGCTGACAGAACATGGAATTCTTGTGTGAACACAATAAACATTGTCATTTTGTCCGTGTCATCATCATGTTTTGTTTTTATCTTGTTTGATTTGGTGTTCTGCCCCCCCCCCCACCATTCTTCCCCCCCCCCCCTTTTTCCGGGCGAGTTTTTTTTTTCTTCTTCTTCTTCTTCTTGTTCTTTTCTTTTTTCTTTTTTCTTCTTCTTCGTTTTTTTTTCTTTTTCTTCTTCTTTTTTTTTTTCGTTTTTTGCGCCCCCTAGGAGTGGCGCCCGGGGCACGTGCCCCCCTTGCCCTATATTCAATCTCTGAAACGTTTTTATATGTTTCTGTTGGAAATGAAAAAAACAAATGAATGGATTTCCCCCCTTTTATCACTTTGTCTTCAAGGGGAAGAAAAACAGATGAGAAAACTAAATGGTATAACTTTCCGTGGCTCGTTGTGGCCATGCAGTCTTTTTAGACCCCCTTACGTTTTGTTCTGAACTTGCCTGGACTATACACGTTCAGTGCTTAGCATGGAATCTGTTCACATGATGACATTATGACACTTCCTGTCTTGAACTTTTCGACAATAGCGGTGGCAAGCTGCCACATTGTGACATGACAGCTATAGTCCAAGCAAAGCAATCTGTAGATTGAGTTATTTGCGCTAGAGTATGTAAGATTTTGAGGCAGCGATGTAGTCTGATCAATTGTCAATAGCCGAGAAAAAAAAAAAAGATCGCGGCAAGAAATCGAACGGAATACCAGTTACTAATAGTATACTACTCCTTAATTACATGATGCGCGTCACTGCACTGATGTTACGCGGGTGCTAATTGAATGTAAGCGCGAAACTCCTGTGTTTCATCACTCTCACGCATGCGCAAAAGTACAGTGGATAGCTATGGCAACATAAACGGTACCTGCCTATAAATACGATGATCACAATATAGTTGTTACCTATTTTAGGCCGTATGTACCTGGGGCCTGTCTTATAAAGACTTGTGATAGAAATCAATCACAAGTTTTTTGAGAGCTTCAATGCAAGTTGCGATTGATTTGGGGACTTGTGATTGATTTGAAGGCTTTATAAGACGGGGCCCTGAGCTCTTGACGCTTGACTATTGTCACACGTTGATTTTGAGATATTTTGTTTATCTTTCATCGAAATTTTACCAATCAACCATGAGTGACGAACGTAAGTTTTCCTTTATGGTTGTTTAGAGCATTGTTATTTTTCTTTAATGGTATGCAAATATACACCTTGATAAGAATGATCTCATCTTGCGCTGGTTCCCTGATGCCAGTGTCATTACTTTCTCACCGTAGCGTATTTCATGTATATACTTTTCACATTTCTACTTCAACTTCTGTGGTCAAATTTTCCTTTTTTTTTTTTTTTTTTGCTATAGTTACCATTCCATTTTCTTTCTTTGCCTACCGTTTTAATCGTCTTTAAAATCTTTAAGTTTCATTTCATAGGCCTTCACTCCGTGCAATCTTTATTTACTGTCACCAGAGAGTAATAAAGCGGGTTTTCTTTTTACTCATTAAAGCCCATTCCAAATTATGTATGTGATTATACGGATATTGCCTTTGTAGATTTATACAAACATGACATTCCCGCGGTTGTTATCCCTAGAGACTATTCCCCGAAGTGTACACCGCTAAAGGAAAATAATTGTCCGGGGGGGGGGGGGGAATATAACTTTCAAGGGACTGTCAAGTGCTATATAACAATAGACAAAATTATTACTTTATGGTCTACAAAAATATACATCATTTTCATTCTATGGCAAAGTCGGCCGACAATCTAATTCCTAAATTATACAATGTAACGTGACCTCACTGCTCGCAATATTGCCGACACTATTTCGATTCTCTCTGAATTAGTTGTAGGACCTATTATGATTAATCACCGACAAGTATTTTTGTAGACCATTTACTATAATATATCATTTATTCCATCCCCAGCCACTCGGGTGACTCCCGCTTTCAAGGAATATTTGAAGGCGATGAACGAATTCATCGAATTCGTCATTGTGAGAGATATCCCGGACACCATGCTGGATGATGACAACGGCAACACCAGCGAAGTCGTGTGAGATCCTGCGAGGCGACGGAGGCAAAGTGGAAGGTGCAGAGACAGACATCCGAGGATCAAGAGATTGCAGAAAGGGAAGGACTAGCTGACATCTCAGAGAAAGCTTACGACGAGACAGAAGGGGGGAATGTGTTTATAGAGAGCGAACACACGCCGGAAGAGAAGCCCAAAACAGCGTCAGTGGAGGACATCACGGCTCAGAAGAGAGAGGAGTACGCTGAAGAGGCGGAAGAAACGGATGACGACAGTGAAGAGAAAATCGTTGAAGAGAATGTGGGAGAGAAGGACGATGGAGAATTAATGTTGGAAGGAGAAGGAGGAATGACCGGTAAGGGTGACGTGACTGTTAACACATTTAAGATCCAACAACACGGAAACACTGGAAATGAGGCATCAGACAGCATTGAACCGGTTGCGAATTATCATCAAGAGTCTACGCATACTGTGGGCATGGTGGGAGAGGAGGAGGAAGAGGAAAGGAACGTCGGGAGCAGGAAGAGACGATGCAGATGGAGGAAGACGAGGACTGCTGGCTACAGGAGAATGAGCAGCTTGGGGAGGACACAGATGAGGCTAGGCTCGTGAAGGAGAAAAAGGAGATGGAGAAGGGAACAGAGAATCAGGAGCAGGAGGAGACGAAGATGAAAGCGGTTGAGGAAAAGGATTGCTGGAAAGAGGAGAATGACCATATTGAAGAGGAGGAGGAGGTGGAGGCGGAGGAGGAGGAAGAAGCGTTCAGCATGATGAAGAACATGGAGACTGAGGCGGAAGCATGAGTACAGGCTCGAGGAGATCAAGAAGCAGAATCTGGTCGAGATTGAGAAGGAGGAGGAGGAGGGGCAACAACAGAATATTTGTTCGAAAACTGAACATGGTGAGGAGGGGCAGAAGGGCAGGACAAGGGAGGAAAACGAGGAGGGCTGGAAAGAGGAGGATGTACAGATTAGGAAGGAGAAGGGTGAGGATAGGCTTGTGGAGGAAAACAAGGAAATGGTGATAGGAGCAGAGAGTCGGGAGCAGGAGGAGACGAATCAGGTAGCGGGCGAGGAAGAGGAGGAGAGACAACAACAGGAACTTGGTGTTGAAACCGAACAGGATAAAGAGGAGCTGGGTACGAGGGAGGAAAATATGCAAGAACGGGGACAGGCTCCAGGAAAGGTGGAGTCACAGTTGGACGAACATGAGAAATATGAGGTGTACGGACAAAGTCAGTGGGTGAGGAGCAGCAAAAGCAAGAAGTTGGAAATTATGAAGTAGAGGAGCATGATGAAGTAGTAGACCAGGATGAAGAGGGAGAACTAATATTACAGAAGTGGAAAATGACACAGACAGGAGATGAGGAGAAGAGGCAACCTTTAACAGGTGTTGTTCCAGATAAATCAGGAAGAGAAACAAGAAAAAGAGAATACGAAAGAGATGGAGAAGGCTCAGATAGGAAATGATTGTGGCGTTGATCCGAAGGAGCCAATATTTGTGGTAGAATCAGTGACTATTCATTCGAAGAGAGTGTAATTGTTGATGTGTAAGGACGCGATAGCATCTGAGGATGATTTCAAGTGCGTTGAAAGACACATTGAGGAACGCTGAGACCTCGGACCAGGGTGAGAAGAAGGACATGTATTTATAGCAAGGTCGCTGGTGAAAGACAAGTAGCAATTAATAGGGAAGGACAAAATCAGGATGAGGAGAGCATTATAGCAGATGTTGAAGGAAATGATATGGAAGAGTTGACCCAGGAAGTCTCATCACAAAAAGTCACAATTAAATACGCGCCTTCCAAAGGAAGAAAGAGGGCGAAGAAAACAACTCCGCGACGGTGGTGGAGAGTCTTCAACTGCTGTGTCAGTATAGGACTAGGAGGAGGCACAGCGATGAAGATGAAACTGTATAGGGAGGGAGACTCTGGGGTGCGTCGGTAGGAGGAGGCACAGCGTTTAAAAAAACGGGGAGGGATGCTCTGGGATGGGTGAAGTGAGGAGGCACAGCAATAAAGACTAAAAAATGGGGAAGGAGACTTGGGGTGGGTCGGTAGGAGGAGGCACAGCGATAAAGTTTAAAAATCAGGAAAGGGGCTTTAGAGCTGGGGTGGGTCGGTATGTGGAGGCACAGCGATGAGGACTAAAAAATGGGGAGAGAGGCTCTTCTTCTTCTCTTCTTCTTCTGATTAAGTCTGCCTCCTTCAATAGACTGAAGATTCTTGCAGACTGGTGCTATTTACATTGGGATGGATCACTATAAAAGTGAGGAGGCACAGCAATAAAGACTAAAAAATGGGGAAGAAGGCTCGGGGTGCGTCGGTAGGAGGAGGCACAGCGTCGAAAAAAATGGGGAGGGATGCTCTGGGATGGGTCACTATAAAAGTGAGGAGGCACAGCAATAAAGACTAAAAAATGGGGAAGGAGTTGGCTGACAGCCGGGAGAAGAACGTTTAATGTATAGTATCAATGCATTTGGGGAAATAAATATGGAAGAATTGCAGAGAGATAAATAATTTCTTTTACTTTTGTTTTCCTAATTTAAAAAATCCTTCTTAAGAATATTTTTTAATTCTAAAAAACGTCTCATAAAGATTCATAATGAATGAAAATGTGAACATTAAGGCTAAAATACTATAAGCTATTATTCACGATGATAACCGGGCTGGATACAAGTTGTGATTGGAAATTTGGTGACTAAGAGATTTATGGAGAGCCTAATCATGCTAATGTACTATCTCTTAATTAGCTAAAAGTGCGATCCCCGAGTAATAAGAATGTATTGGAAAAAAAAAATGTTTCTAAACTGAGATAAAACTGCCACAATTAGGGATAAAGCGGAGGCTAAATATATAAGCACCAGGAGTCTAGGAGTGTGTAATTAAGTGAGCATAAAATATGGGGATAGATAGGTCCTGAAGACATTCACTCACTCATTCATCACTAGATAAGGCGCGAGTTCAATTCTATAATGGATGTTAGACGTTTCCGTTTTGTATATGTTGACGAACACTATAGTCTTCCTTCGCGCAACTTATACTCTGCACTTATACACCACCACTATATCGCAACAACAACAACAGCAACAATATATATATATAATACATGTGTGTGTGTTGTGTGTGTGTGTGTGTGTGTGTGTGTGTGTCACACATGTCAAAAAAAAGGATGTTTTCCACAGTAATTGTTGGATGCTTTGGACAGTGCATTGCAGAGTGTAGCAGTCATGTTAATTACCCGTGTCCAGTTGGGAAGTGTATAACTCTATTATTCATAACTCATATTCTTCACGTTACAGAGAATATAAATGCATAATGACTTGATTGTTCTACTTTAGATGTGAGAAAGAAGATTGAGATGCACACCGTCCAGTTGACCGACGTCTTGGGCATTCGCCTACTATAGCCTATAGCCTACGCCACCCCCTTTCGGACCTAGCAATCCTTTGTGGAAAAAACTGAACCATTTTGTATCCTTTATCCATCAGTAAAAACTGGTAATGCTTATCTCCCCACAGTCATGAATAAGTTTTTAGTCAATATGCCCAAGAATAAGGGTCACATCTATATCAAGAGTGATGCAGGAGAAGTTTAATAAAAAATATTTTATAGTAATGGTATAAAAATCATGTCAAATGTATCCTTTGAGCTCCACGCCAAACTTATTATTCCCTTCATCACACCATCGGGCCACCATTCCAATGTCATCGAGACATATAATCATTCACCTCTCAGAGCATCGGAAAGTCATGTAGGTAAGTTTGTGATATAGGCCTATCTGCCTTCAAATATTGTAGCAAAGGACTTTACGAAAGGGTGTTGATTTGATGGATGTCAGTACGGTACCCAGTGTGAGTTTGAGGCCTTTCTCCGTCATGAAACTGGGTCATCGTAGTGAATTCTGGATGTGGGAAAAGAGCGTGCAGCATGCCTAAAAACGCTATGAGTAAAAGAGATTGCGCATACACCTCCTGCGCGCCCTTAGCAACTTTGCGCGCATTTGTTTTTTTATGCGCTCTGAATGAGTATTGTATTTCTAAAGATCCTACACATATTGCACTTCGATCTTTGGTATTTCTAGGTCTGTGGGGACTTCCTTTGATCTTGTTCGAAGAATGCTGATGTCCTGATATCTTCAAGAGTCTTCTAGAATAGAAAGGTAAGAGGGATACTTGTTTGTTTCGTTTCGGTTTTTTGGTTTTCTTTTT
This sequence comes from Diadema antillarum, assembly GCF_040938485.1. Taxonomy (NCBI): domain Eukaryota; kingdom Metazoa; phylum Echinodermata; class Echinoidea; order Diadematoida; family Diadematidae; genus Diadema; species Diadema antillarum. The sequence goes on along the minus strand of NW_027272570.1, from coordinate 97,987 downwards.
GTCTTCCCCGGGGGGGGGTCTTCAATGGGGTCTTACTCGGGTTATGCACCCTGCTCTTTGCGATGAATGAATGAATGAAGCGGGTTCTTTTTTTCTTTCTTTATAGGAATTATAATATTAGGTCCCTATGCAGACGCATTCAATGCGTCAGTGACAAAATACGAGTCGCCAATTTATTTCTGACAACCACGAATCTCTGTTTCTGTGTATTTCTTTTCTCATCACATAGACAACAGAATTCTTTATGAATGTCAGATGGGGACCCGAATTATGTTTCAATATCTTTATCGTGTCAAGTGTTTCACATGCACTAGAAATATATAACGTTAGGCTATAAGGATTCATTTTTCGTACTATGGTCCGTCGGAATATCGACGTAAAGCACGAATGTATTTTACACGAAGTTTCTTTTTATTGGGTTTCCAGCGAAATTATTGTAAATGAATGAAATAACCATTTCTATTCTAGAATATTTACAGTCGTACTTCCACTACCAGTGGGAGGTCGTATCCAAAAGAAAAACCTCGATTTGATCCGAAGTCGCACATCGAGAATCGAGCAATCTAACTCCCCCCCCCCTTCCATCTGACTCTATATGAACAGGGAGAAAGTACGTCTGTAGGACTAGATCTTGTTTTAGATCTAGATCTATTGCTGTTCAGTGTTTTGCATTGATAATTTCTTTACGTATTAGTAAACCTAATTTGTGAATTTACACATCATAAGTGATATTTTATTGAAATATATACGCGGTAGGCCTACATTTCATGGTGTTTTTAGGTCTGCATATTTTGCGAGTCGAAATTCATTAATTTACCCGTATCAACACAAGCCAATTCAAGAATATAGAACCTCTAGATTACTGATGTGCAACGCCGACCTCCTTTGAAAGTGACATAATAATCAGCTCGTTGATATGCCGTCACTCACGAAGAAGAAGAAGAAGAAGAAGAAGAAGAAGAAGAAGAAGAAGAAGACTAGACTCTAGTCTATTAGATACCGGTAATAAAGGTTATGATAATAATTTATCAACAGTATTATACAGATTCTTCTGTGGTTACAGTTCGAAGGTCCGAAGTTACGTTATGCGACGATTTATTATTCCGAAGATTTGCTATTGGAAGATTCGTGATTCCATTCATCCCATATCTATAGGGCCTATACATTTATATTAATTCCATACATTTGCCAAGTTTGAGAGGACAGCATAAGGGTTGCATTATTGAAGTACATCTGATAAATAAAAAACCTTATTTCATCTAGGGAATATCGTAATCATAAATAACATCTTGTTGTTTTTTTAATGTCATATGTTTTAATCATGCATAGAGAAAGTTATAAGGCAATTATCAGTATCTCTATCTGCTGCTTGCCTCCACTGTACTAAAGGCCCCACCCGTTGCCATAGCTGCTAAAGGGTTGTTTCAGGATTCAATTGACTCTACTATTTCTTTCTGCGCTATGAAAGTGTGACAAAAATCACTAAAGTGACCGTATTACCACTGAATGTATGAATAATGAGACAAGTATGAGTATATATGAGTATTATGTATGATCAATAATGAGTATAGATCTAATGAGTATATAACGTATGCGTAATGAGTAGGCCTTAGTGTGTAAAATTCTTTACATGAATTAACTCTTTACTTCCATTAACTGGCAAGTTCGTGGTTTCAATATAAATCACTGCTGTGTGTGGATTTAAAACTTAAAATGATCTTTTTCTTTGATAACTGCTATATAAATCACTCTGTATATTGTACGTAATTCATGTGAGTGATATCCATGGTGATATCTTGAAACAATATTTTCAGCGCAAATAGTCTAAACCTTCCCTTGTTCAAGTTTTGAAATGATGGGAATATCATTTTTTTCCCCAGTTTTGGTCGACAACATTTCGCCCAAAACACGAAGATGACGTTAAGTCCTAGTCCCGTCACGGCATTGTTCTTCATTGTCTTCGCTGCTCCTGTGGTGTTAAGTGCCTTCCCGACGCGCACCTCGAATGACAGTGATTGTGGTGAAGCAGCCAAAACTTGTTGGTGTCAGAATGCCTTCGCCCAATGCTGGGCACCGTACGAGGAGTCATCCATGGACATCCTGGGGGATCGCATCCAACAGTTGTGAGTTCATAATGAAGACACTGATGCACGTTAGTGACATAGTAGTGATAACCCGTCATACGAGAATGTCATCATTATTATACTATCAGCAAGGGTGGATCTATGACTCTTTGCTAAGGGGGTGGGGGTTTGGGTTGACCCAATGACGATGGGTAATACCGGGTCAAGACAAGCAAGCAAGCAAGCAACAACAACAACAACAACAAAAATCTTCACAAACAAACAAAACAAAACAGCCTAAGGGGGGGGGGGGTTAAACCCTTAAGTTGACTTTTATTAACAGTACAATAGACAAGGACACAGTTTCATATGAGCATCGCAGATGGAATGATTAAGAAAATTACGGATAGAACGGGAAAAAAAACCAAATTCCAAAGTTTCACGTGTTTCACATTATCATTGCTTTAGGTTACTGGAACACACACACACACACACACACACACACACACACACACACACACAAGTTTTGATGCAAAAAATATACGATTCTTTCTTTCCGACTTCATGTCACAATACCAATAAATAGGTTAGTGAAGATTAATGTACGTAGGTCCCTGTATGGGGACTTGTTATAGGCCATGACATCATCACCTCATCGAAGTGATGCTTGCCACTAATATCTCTGTGTGTCGTCAGAATCTGAGAAACATCAAATTTCATAACTTTCTGATTTTAGGTCTGATGTTAATGAAACCTTTATACCGTTCTGTTCGTTGTTTGATTTTTTAAGCCAGTTTGAACATTATGTACAATTTCTGATTCATATAACTATGAATATGTGTGTGTGGCAAAATGTCCCTCGAAAACCAGCATTTTTGTTGAACGTTTTACCCGCATTGATTTTCTTTCCTTATTCTAGTTTATGTTTGTTTCTGGTGATGGGATTGAGTGCTATCCTTTTGTCATAGTTTGTACAATGGTTTGTGTATAGACTCGCATGGCATTTACTCTCAAGATGATGATGATGATGATGGTAATAATGATGATAATAATAATAATAATAATAATAACAATAATAATTGCATTTATATATATTTCTAAGCGCACTGGTGCTATTTATACAAGAAAACTAGAAAACACAATAACATATGCAAAACAAAAATAACGGTAACGATAAGAAGAAATACATGTGATACAGTAATACAATGATTAATAACTGACTGTGTGCGCCTCCAGAAAAAAAAAGAAAAAAGATATAGAGCCTATTGAAATATGCCAGGGAAATGACGGGAAGATTTGTAAATTAAAGGAATATATAATGATTAAATTTACGCAGGGACTTATATTTATCAGTGCGACGTAAATTTTTGCCCAGGATTGTCTCTGCAGCAGACAAATCACTGTCACAGCATTTCAGTTTATCCATTTATACACATACCTGGGACACAAAGGAAATGTGAGTAGAATTTCAATGTCTTGTTCAAGGATGCACTCGGAAGGATTCTATAGCCGAAATCACTTGTTTACGAGTTGAGAATGTCTTTCCGCTATTATACAGGGCGTATAAAAAAAAGAACACGTTACACTTTTAAAGAAATTGTTTAAATGACATTTCAAAATATGTGAAGATTTTTTCATATTTATGGATGCCCAATAGTCTCGTCTATCAAGTGCAATCTACAAAACAAATTTTTGTTCACGCTTGGCTGAACACTGACGCTCTTTGTCCAGAGTGTGAAAAATGACTTGCGCCAAATTGAAAGAAGATGGAAAATTCAGCCAGCAGTTCAAATAAGTGCTCCCATTCAAACAAATTGCTCTTTTGCAAGCTTTGATTATGTTATGATAGTCTGAGATTTTTTGTCAGCTTTATCGTAATTTTAATGATTTCATTTCTAAACTAATTGGTGAGAATTAGAGTGTGTAATTAATTCAATATCTTTTAAGCACAGTTTTCACAATACACGGACACAACAATAACATATGCCAGTTATCCATCAATGTGGTAGTGGTGCCAAATTAATCAACATTCATATCATTCATCCCATCAATCAATCAATTGGTTGACCAATTAATTAATCAATCAGTCAATCAATCAATCAATCAATCAATCAATCAATCAATCAACCCATCAACACATGAGTAAAGGGGCTGGTGGTGGAAACAACAAGGGAAGAGAGCAGTGGCCATTTTGGATGAACAAAATACCAAAAACCTAAACAAAACAAAAATCCGAGCCTTTAAGCCACGGGGGGAAGGTGATATTCTTTATGTCGATCTGCCACTGTAAACATGCATACAATTGTGACTGACTGATTATCGATTGATTGATTGATTGATTGATTGATTGATTAAATGAATGAATAATTGATTGATTGATTGATTGATTGATTGATTGAATGATTGATTGATTGCTTGCTTGATTGATTGCTTGCTTGCTTGCTTGATCGATTGATTGATTGATTGATTGGATTGATTGATTGGATTGATTGATTGGATAATTGATTGATTGGATTGATTGAATGATTGGATTGGATTGATTGATTGGATTGATTGATTGATTGATTGATTGATTGAATGATCTTCTTGACTGAGTGACTGGCATGTGGGTTCGATATGTCTGTGCATGATTTGTGATAATTGTGCTTAAAAGATCTTGATGTTGTTAATCAACCTTCCATAACACAATGGAATGATCTAAAACGTTACAGAAAATCGCCAGAAAATTCCTAAACTATCATAACATAATCAAAACTGTGAGCAAAAGACCAATTTGTTTGAATGAGAACACTTATTTGAACTGCTGGCTGAATTTTCCATCTTCTTTCGATTTGGCGCAAGTCATTTTTCACACTCTTGGCAAAGAGCGTCAGTGTTCAGCCAAGCGTGAAAAAATTGTTTTGTTAATCGCACTTGATAGATGAGACTATTGGGCATCCAATATGAAAAAATCTCCGAAACATTTTGAGATGTAATCATGAAAAAATTTTCAAAAGTGTAACGTTTTGTTTCATACACCCTGTAAACATGTAAAAAAAAAAAAAAAAAAAAAAAAAAAACAACGTCAGTGAGGGCATTAGTAAGACTTATCAACACAAGGTACCCAGTGGCGGATCCAGGAGGGAGCGCACCGCCCCCCCCCCCCGTCTTTATTTTTTTTTGTTAAAACAAAACAAAAGAAATAAAAAAATAGGGGAGGGGTGCGTGCGCCCCCGCCCCCCCCCCCCCTTTAATTTTGTAAAGGCGCCTCCTCTTTACGGAACTCCTGGATCCGCCCCTGCATGGAACTAACACGCCCGAGGCGATAGCCATGCAAAGGAGGGACTGTTTCGAAGGTACCGAGTACGGCCCGAACAAAATGATGCACATTATTTGCTTTATAAAATCTTGAAGCAGATTCTTGTCGTATGATTATTCACCCTCATCGCGAGTAAGTGCAACTGTAAAATCTCGTCCGGTTTTCATTGCGACGTGATAGTTATAATGATGACATATTACGTATCAGCAAAATAAATGCCTGATCATCTGAATCCTTCCAACCAATACCCTCATTGTTAACTCCTAGACGTATTATTTTTTAAAAGGCGGATGTTATAAGAAGAAGAGGGAGAGAAGAACATTTCGGCAAGAATTAGAGGGGAAGGTTTTCTTTGTTGCCTCTGAAAGACACTTGTCACTGGTATGTAACTGTCGATGCATCTCATTTTGTTCTGTTTACCCTAGGGATTTGGTTGGACTGTCGAGCGGCGACGCTTTGGCCTACCTTGATAACTTACATGCACTCAGAGAGATAAAGTAAGTATACCTGATGAATTGTGAAAGAGACAATTTTTGCTACAATGCCAGAAATCAATATTGGTTGGTGTGTGTGTGTGTGTGTGTGTGTGTGTGTGTGTGTGTGTAAGAGGGGTCTCGACGACATGCATTAATAGTACATATTCCAATTCCTTTCTTGTCTCAATCGGTGATTTTCAGGCAGGTGCTGGTACTGACTCTGCCATGTTCCCAAACGTAAAATAAGTAGATCAAAAATTTGTTAGCAGGTCGACATCGATATCCGCATTGGCGTACCCAAATCCCTTTAGGGAATTATACAGATCTTTGGCCGACCCAGCAGTGCCTAATTACAATACAAAATCATTATAACAAATGCGTCAATTCTGTACAGTTCTCATTGAACTCCTTTTCTTCTCCTTTTTTCAGTGCTCATAACAATTATAGAAATGAATGACTATTTAAGTTGCTTATCGAATTCATAACATTGTGAGCTTCATGCACAGTTAAGAAAGAAACACCAATGCAATATACCCGTCTGAATTCACCCTTTACCCGCGAGTGGCTTCCTGCCCTGCTGCCATGGGCGTAAATCCCGGGGGGGGGGGGGGATGGGGGATATATCCCCCCTGAAATGGAGGAGGGGGGATGGCCTGTACAATCATCCCCCCTGAATTTTGAAGAAAAAAAATGGAGGAAGCAGAAATGTGATTGTATCAATTTTGGCATATTGCATGACGCGTGTACGCCGGCCTTCAGACAGGTAACAGAGCTGAACAGTATTCTATCTTGTAGGAAATCGAATGCATAATTTTCTCAAGCGCTCGCTCGCTTCGCTCGCTCGCGGACATGGACATACACTGTAAGGTATGGCTCAGACGTTGACAACGTCAAATAGTGTAGGCCTACATGTAAACATGCTAAGACGAGAGTAACTTGGGACCATCTGCTAAATATGTACGAAAACAAACAAACAAAAATAACAAAACTATATTGCCATAATTGAACCCCCTCCATTTCCTGAATCATTCATGAGGAACGACAGTGACTGATGATTCAGTCAAGATACATCTATGGGTATACCCAGGGAAGATCAGGGGCGTCGAAAATATCTCGGGGGGGGGGGGGGGGGGGCAAAGGGCATTTGCCCCGCCCCTACGAAAGTGTTTAGGCAGGCAAATCATTTATCCCCCAAGCAATTTCCGAGATGAGGACAAATTTCGAACTTTCTTAATGGAATTATTGTCCAAATACCGCCAGAACTATGCACCAAATCGTTGAATTGCAATCATAAACATGCAAAAGCTCCGCTATACTGGATCCCTTTCGATAAGTACACTGTTGAGATTGACGTATATTTCCCTAATTTGTCAAAGAGTGTGCAGCATATCTTTCACTTAACAAAAGCTCCCTCATATGCAGAGACGTCGATGGGGGGGGGGGGGGATCAACGGCGTAGCCAGGATTTCATCTTAGGGGGGGGCGGTTAGTCTGCGAGGGAGCGAAGCGACCGAGCCCGAGCGAGCGGAGCGAGCGAGGGGGGAGGGGGAGGGTGTGGGAGGGGGGTGTCCCCCCTCCCACGGTAAGAACTTTTTGCATTTTGATGTTGTAAATGGTGCAATTTAATGATGTTTTTGCGTGTTTTATCGACGTGAAACACTCCCACTTGTTTATGGTGGCAGTTTATTTTGATGTAGATTATTATTGAACAATTTGCCTATAAAAGGGTATGATTTAGATACACTTCTTGTATTAATTCTTTTCACTGAATATCATGAACACGACTGAACCCGAGCGAGCGGAGCGAGCGAGGGGGTAGGGGAGGGTGTGGGAGGGGGGTGTCCCCCCTCCCACGGTAAGAACTTTTTGCATTTTGATTTTCCAATGGTGCAATTTGATGCATGTTTTTGCGCGTTTTATCGACGTGAAACAGTCCCACTTGTTTAAAGTAGCAGTATATTTTAGTGTTGGTTATTATTAAACAATTTGCCTATAAAATGGTATAATTCAAACACACTTCTTGTATTAATTCTTTTCACTGAATATCATGAACGTGACTGAACCCGAGCGAGCGGAGCGAGCGAAGGGGGAGGGGAGGGTGTGGGAGGGGGGTGTCCCCCCTCCCACGATAAGAACTTTTTGCATTTTGATATTGCAAATGGTGCAATTTGATGCATGTTTTTGCGCGTTTTATCGACGTGAAACAGTCCCACTTGTTTAGGTATATAGCAGTATATTTTAGTGTAGATTATTATTGAACAATTTGCCTATAAAATGGTATAATTTAAATACACTTATTCTATTAATTCTTTTCATTGAATATCATGAACGCGACTGAACCCTAGCGAGCGGAGCGAGCGAAGGGGGAGGGGAGGGTGTGGGAGGGGGGTTTCCCCCTCCCACGGTAAGAACTTTTTGCATTTTGATTTTCCAATGGTGCAATTTGATGCATGTTTTTGCGCGTTTCATCGACGTGAAACAGTCCCACTTGTTTAAGGTAGCAGTATATTTTAGTGTAGGTTATTATTGAACAATTTGCCTATTACATGGTATAATTTAAACACACTTCTTGTATTAATTCTTTTCACTGAATATCATGAACGCGACTGAACCCGAGCGAGCGGAGCGAGCGAAGGGGGAGGGGAGGGTGTGGGAGGGGGGTGTCCCCCTCCACGGTAAGAACTTTTTGCATTTTGATATTGCAAATGGTGCAATTTGATGCATGTTTTTGCGCGTTTGATCGACTTTAAACAGTCCCGCTTGTTTAAGGTAGCAGTATAGTTTAGTGTAGATTATTATTGAACAATTTGCCTATAAAATGATATAATTTAAATACACTTCTTGTATTAATTCTTTTCACTGAATATCATGAACGCGACATGATGTTGCTGCCAGTAATTGCCACCAGTTTTCGCCCGGTGCTCCCCCCTTAATCTCCACAGCGAAAAACATAGCTATATACAAACGGCAGTTTTGGGACTGTAAGATGTCAAAATTTTGAAGCTCGCTTCACTCACTCGCATTTAATCATTATGCCATTCTCCTGATGTTGCTGCCAGTTATTGCCAGCAGTTTTCGCCCGGTGCTCCCCCCCCCCCCTTAATTTCCAAAGCGAAAAATATAGCTACAAACGGCAGTTTTGGGACTGTAATAAGTCAAAATTTTGAAGATCGCTCGCTTCGCTCGCTCGCTCGCATTTAATCATTATGCCATTCTCCTGATGTTGCTGCCAGTTATTGCCAGCAGTTTTCGCCCGGTGCTCCCCCCTTAATTTCCAAAGCGAAAAATATAGCTACAAACGGCAGTATTGGGACTGTAATAAGTCAAAATTTTGAAGCTCGCTCGCTTCGCTCGCTCGCATTTAATCATTATGCCATTCTCCTGATGTTGCTGCCAGTAATTGCCAGCAGTTTTCGCCCGGTGCTCCCCCTTAATTTCCAAAGCGAAAAAATACAGCCACAAACGACAGTTTGGGGGACTGTAAAATGTCAAAATTTTCAAGCTCACTCGCTTCGCTCGCTCGCATTTAATCGTTATGCCATTCTCCTGATGTTGCTGCCAGTACGAACTGCCAGCAGTTGCGCCCTGTGCGCCCCCCTTAATTTCCAAAGCGAAAAAATACAGCCCAAAACGGCAGTTTTTTTACTGTAAAATGCCAAAATTTTCAAGCTCGCTCGCTTCGCTCGCTCGCATTTTATTGTTATGCCATTCTCTTGATGTTGCTATCAGTAATTGCCGGCAGTTTCACCCGGTGCCCCCCCCCCCCTTAATTTCCAAAGCGGACAAAATACAGTCACAAACTGCAGTTTTGGGACTGTAAAATGTTAAAATTTTCAAGCTCGCTTGTAACAGTTTGTCAGAAATATATCACTCTCCTCCCACTTTATATTTCATGCAAAATAGTGAGACATCCGATCCCTGTAAACCAAGCTCCTCTCACCCCCCCCCCCCCCCCCCCCTCAAGGCTGCGCCGGTTCGGTTATGGGCTTGTAATCGTGGTGATGGTGACTATCGCCGATCATCCCCCCACTCCTCAGTATGGATTTACGCCGTTGCCTGCTGCCCTTCTTGACTGCATGGAATCTATTTGATAGAAATAATCAGATAACGTTGCTAAACATGATCACTAATATGACAAAAATAACAAGCTTTGTCTTCTCTCTATTCTCGAAGATTCCAAGGCCAGAATGATGTCGAATGTTCTTGCAAATCTCTGAGACCTTTCTTGAAATATTCCAACGTGACTCTGGTGAATGCTGCATCGCTCCTGTTCACTGGTTGTCGAGCGCATGGCTGGGAAGACGACTCCATGTCTGCACTCTCACTCACCAATCTGTGTTGTAAGTGCGCCTCGTACGGTTCACTCCTCTTCATTGTTCTTATGGCTCCTAACTTTTGATCCCTTTGTCCGTTTGTAAGCAAATTTGGATGGCAAATGTCCCTTGGGGATTTGAAGGTCACCACAAGATCAAATGTCATAGGCGGCCACCAAGGCGGGTCAATGAACTTCCGGGAGTTAGAAAAAAAAATTCTTCTACGCGAATGGGCGAGACACAATTAGCACTTGCCTTAATTGTTTGTTGTTTATTTTTATTTTTTAGCAACGCGATATGCTTAGGTATATAAAGAGAATTCCAGTCATATCGAAGAAATTATTCCTTAAGTTTAACAATTATGAAAATTACATAGTCTGTACTGTAGCACTGAGTGACGACGAGTTAAGGACCAAAATGATACACATTATACATTGTACTTCTTTGACCAGTCTACAAGGAGGATGGGGGTGCCGGGGGAAGTCGGCTGTGCCCCTTGAAGATGATTATTATTATGTCTATACAAACGTGAAGGAAGGAGAAGCAGATATATAGTTGATAGTATTAAAAGTATAGAATACGATTTAAGAAATAAAAAACTACAGTGATATTAACAAAGACATCATACGCATTTTTTTTTTTCACTTAAAAGGTGATTCCAGGTAGGGGAATGCTTGGTAAAACTCGAACGACACTAAAATAACTGGACTGCTCAAAGATGAAGAAAACAGACAAACAAACATACAGAAAGGAACGTGGACGCTTGTAGAGAATAAATGAAATGCCAATACTTTTGATATACTAATTGATACAATAATATTGGCCATAACAGCACTTTTTTGTCCTCTCTCTCTCTCTCTCTCTCTGCCTCTCTTTCGGTTTGTGTGTGGGTGGATTCCAGACCAACACCGCTTGTCCATGAATCTTGTCGAGAGAGCAGCTGATGACGAGATGGAGAAAACAAATCAGATGAAGGGCGCCCTCCCCATCGTCGAATCTGGCAAGAAGAAAAGTCCGCCTTTGTTCGATTTCTTTATGGGACATCGCAAGCGGAGATCAGTGGGCAACAGGCAGACTGATGAAGCAGGCTATGAGCAAACTGGGCGTCAGAGGCGGTACAATCCCACAGGGAACGTCGGTAGGGCGGGAGCCCAGCAAGGGGGTGGTACACGAGCAGCTTACCCCCCGGCCCAGTCAGGCCGGCCCAACTACTATGACCCCAGGGCCAATAACCCTCAACCTGCGTACGCAGGGCGTGAGTATGGAGCGCCCGGTGCCCGCCAGCAGCAGTACATGGAAAACCCATCGCTTCCATCTGGCCGTGCAAATGGTGCAGCACCTGGTCCAAGACAAGGTGCGCCTTCCGGGCATATACCTGGACCTGCATATGGACCTTCGTATGGACCAGCGCCAGCTGGGCCTGTTATACCACCAGCTGAAGGTGCTGGTGGGGATTTCGATAGTGTGTCTCGGACAATGGAGTCTGATCAGCCCCTACACGAATACTCTCTCAGCAGCTCACAAGATGATACCATCAGTGCGGAGGGTATGTCATTACATAATTATAATGATAATAGTACTAGTAAATGATGATTGCTGATATTGTAAACCGATTAAATGAGTATTTTGATGCAGAGAGAAAAAAGCTGTACATTCATGGACAACGAAACGTCTTTTTCTACCAGCAAGACATTGTCATTATTAGCTTATTCTTGTTTTCAACTCTTAAAAGTTTCGGATTACACGTTGGTAGCCTTCTTATCAGCTATCTATTGATTACTATTGCTTATGAAGAAATATATGCCTCACTAGCTACCCGAGACGATACACAAGCAGATCTATCCAGTGTTGCAGGTAGCAGTCCCCGGCGTACTACTCCCCTATAACAAAGGGAAGAAATTTGTCTCTCCTTACTGTCTGATTGCTTAGTACGAAACACAGTACAAGACGAAATGTGATGGTCTATGATTATCATGCATGTGTGCCACATATAAAACTTCTAAATCATCTTGTATTTATTTCTTCTCAATGTACTTAGTCCTGGAAAAGATAAAAGCTGTACTCGGTGCGACAAAGATCGATCTTCCCGTCGACATCAACGATCCATACGACCTGGGGCTTTTATTACGACACTTGCGGCATCATTCCAACCTTCTGGCAAATATTGGTGACCCAGATGTACGAGGTCAAGTTTTGACCGCTATGCAGGAAGATGAATATGAGGAAGAACGCGACGCAGCCACTGGGGCTCGAGAGGAGTTGATGGCTCTCAATGCAGGAGGTGGAGAGGGAGCGGTGGAACGGAGACATATTCGAGCCAATCAGGATTACAGTGAGCAGGAAGAAGAAGAGAGTGACATCAACCAGGATAGTCAGGAAGAACCGAGCGATTACCCTGACAACGGGGAAGGTGTCCAAGCTTCCCAGTATCAGAATAATATGCGAAGCGACTTCGATCAAGAAAGCCAGCAGGTTAACAGATTTCGCTCTCCAAATGAAAACGACCGGAATGTTGGCTTCCCCTTTGATGACGATTATGAGGCAGTTTTCGACGATGGCGGCATGGAGGAAGAGCAGCATCGTTCTGGGTTCGAAAACGATTTTGCTCAAGATCGCGATAACGATGAGCAAGAGGATGATTATATTGATGATGACAGCGATTACGATGACGAAGACGAACCAGAGTATCAGCAGGAAGCGAGACGCTACGGGCAACGCCCACAATACAATGGTCCTGCATACAATGGACAGGAGGACAATTACCACCGGCAAGAAACGCGGAACAACCCCTATGGGCAAAGACAGGCTCGTGCAGGCCGTCAGGGAGGCTCGCGGGGTGGTGTTTCACAACGGAGAGGCCGGTAAACATTAAGAGAGTGATGTGTTCCGAATGCTCGGGGTCACTCAGTTGAATGCTATATGCGTGCGAGGGATATTCATATGTCAGCGGTGGACTGTAAAGTAAAGCTAGTCAAAGTGATATCAGCAATATGTTGTATTCTGGAAAAGGGTCTTAGCAAAATTAATTTCCTAGGATTGCGCGGCATTTTTTTTTCTTGAGGGGCTCTCACTCCTACGTTTCAGACGACGGTAGTTTGATCTTGAGCTATTTGTCATTGAACGATAAAGTATCTGTCGGGTCTTAAACTCTTGTGCATGTTGTTATGTTGTTTAAGTATTGATATCTTTTTGTTCATCGTTCACCCACAAAAATCAATCATTATACTGATATATTTTTTATTCAAAATGTGAATTCTAAGCTCTTCAAAAACTTACTGAAAAATAGCTATCACGCCACTATTTCATTTCCCCAAACGAGGAACCAACTTAAGATTAGATATGACGACTTCATATGCAGTTGTGATCGATGAAGTGAACTGGCAAGTATCTCTTCGTCATTGATAATTGTTTCGTTAGCTCCTGACGCAATGTCTATTGCCATGAGGAGAGTGATCATTTTTATCTAAAACAGAAATTACTGGCATGATCATCAAAACAAGAGTTCTTTCAACAGCAGCGTACATCTCAGACCGTCATTGATCAGCTCTGAATGCATGCATGATATGAAAATTTGCAAATATGATGTTGACCAACAGTGACTGTTCTCCAAATAAGTAACGCTGTATAAATCATGAGCTGCACGTGTGCTGGCCTTCTTCAACGATTAAAGGTACATTGTACTTTAATTTATATCCACTTACATAGTGATGTGCACCTTGTTACTGTTCAACGTGATTTACAATGAACATGTTGCAACAACATAAAGTCGTAAGTTGGTATTGCATCATTAAAAGCTGAAAGATTCATAAACCCGATAATATTGACTGTTTCTCATTAATTTTTTTTTTCTTATGGGAAGGGCGATCCACCGCTCTCGCGTTGTTTGGATGTGTATTTGAAAACAAGGTATCATATCTGCGTTGATTTTTTTTTTCATTTACCATTATGCACTAAAAGCATTAAAAATTTTTTTTTCTTTATCCTCTTACAAGGGACTTTATTTGTTCGTGATTTCAAAAGATATAACTTTATAATCTCACTCAAACACTGCATGATTCTACAAACGTGCACAAAACAGTGACAACATCAGTCGGTTCAAACTGAAATAAAAACAAAGTTTATTGTTTGTTTCTAGAGTAAATATTCGTCTATCGTTTAGTGCCACATGGCGTCTGTAAAGTATAAACAATGTTTTATGGACTATTTACATTCCTGCCTAACAGTAAACTGTATTTTGTGTTTAAAGAGGTCCATAAAATTCCACGCAACCAATATGATAACTACAACATCTGTATGTCTTCTCCACTCTTGATATTTGATCACATCATGATGCAGTGTATACAAATCAATGTAATATGTTGTTAATAATAATAATAATAACAATGATAATACAAGATAGTGGCTACTTGTATAGCGCACAGGTCCACTTTTCAGTGCTCATGGCGCTTCAAAAATGAAAAGATATCATATATTTACATGCATATATACATATTCAAACATTTCAACAAAGAAGAAAAGGGTAAACAAAAACAAATATATACCAAATAAAGAATACAACATATACCAATTGAAAATACAATATTGATCCAACATTAATGACATATAGCAATTACAGTCCTCAGTATGAAAGGAACAGATAAGTTTTAAGTTTGGATTTGAATGACTCTGTAGATGACAGTTCCCTTAACAGAAGAGGCAACTGATTCCACAATTTTGGTCCCATAACGGAAAAAGCACGATCACCATACCCATGTTTTACTCTGGGTGTTTGGAGTAAGAATGTATCTGATGGTCAACGTAGCCCTCGTGTCGAATTGTATTTTTGAACAGAATTACTTATGTATATGGGGGGAAAAGAATGAACTGAATGATGTAATAATAACAGAATCTTGAAAATAATCCCTTTTTTCTACAGGTAACCAATGTAAGGAACGGAGAACTGGATCAAACTTATTAGTAAAAGTTAACAATCGGGCAGCAGAATTTTGCAACCGTTGAAGTTTTGTGACATAGCCATAACATGATTAAAGTGAAAACGTAGTTCTGATAAGGGTTTGAGAACCCGTCTTGCACCATGTCATATTTTCTTGCAATATTAGATGCGACCAGCCAGAACGCGAAGCGCTCCCATAATTACAACATAACATTCGGTCCCGCCGTCAAAGCGAGGCCGAGCTGTCTCCGGGTCCGAGTTAGCCGACCCCATTCTCAGATTACCACTCCGGCAAACCTGTTTGGTTAATATTTTGCATTTTTATAGTTGCCCAACGAATATTTTGTTATTACAGCATCATTCCACACATTCTTTAGGCATATGTGTACATTTTGGAGTAAAATTCGACAATTCTGTTGGCGTACCTGAAGTGTTGTTATATATCAAACAAACATGCGTTGGTACGCAATTTCTCGCAGAAATTTGAGAGGTGACTTCATATACCGTATATCGCAGTCTAACTCCGAAGAGTCGAAATTCAAGTATATCATCATTAATTCATCGTATCATATACAAACGACGGAAGCAAAAAACAAATACAATTAAAAAAGCAATATCTATAATGCGTTTTTGCTGCGTTGTTTTAACCACCTGTAGGCTAGTGTGCAGTCAAACACACACCTTTGCTCTTGAACAAAACTAACCTCATGAGACCAACAGACTGTGAAAAAGCTTTGCTCGAGGCGACCAAGAATAACACCACCAAGGAATCACCGAATCTGTGTATAGGGCCAACACTGTAAACGAATATAACCTAAAATGTTTGCATAAGATAGATCATACACATCCATTGGGCATACCACGATGATACTCGTCCTGTATTTCCATGTTACCTCAGATATTATCTGCAAAGTTCATTCATATCCTCCACTGCTCACATTTGAAACGCCAAGAAACAAATGAATGTGTTCACGGCAGTTGAGATCAACAGGAGCCAGAAACCACCTGGGAGTCCGATTAAAATCGCTCTGAAATTCTTGATAAGCATTATAACGATTGCATCAAACTGGGCAGAAGTCAAGCCAGGTAGACCTCAAAAGTATCTTATCTTTAAACAATAAAAGCAACTTCTTAATACCTCCACGATGTTCGTTGAAAGGTTAAAGCTAAAACATAGTTCTCGGAAGGGCTCAAAATTCATCTTCCATCATTTTAGGATTTGCTTTCAATACCATGAATAGGGCGTACATCGAAAGGGTCTACCAAAAAATTTACCTGGCTGACGCGTTTTACCATGATGACGAGTTGTTTTGGCGTGTTTTAAGATCAAACGTGTAGAGATATTTTGATGGTAGAACCTTTACACGACTCTTTACTGCAGAAGAACCTCCCCCCCCCCCGTTATCCCCACAATTAGCATTGTAGAAAAGTAGAACCAATGAGGTTCGAGAGATGGAGTTATAACTGACTATGATTATTCAATCAGCTGTCAGTTTTCTATGGATGGACTAAAGAATTCCACAGGTGCAGTTGTGCCTTTGATGTTCAATGCTTGAAGCCGCCATCTTTCTGAGCAATCTGAAGATTCCTTTTTAACGCTAACATAATATTGGGTATATGCTGCTCGTTTATATATCAAATTCAATGAAATTTCACCTAATGATAAACATATAAAACGAAAGTCAATTCCGTTCGAAAATATGTGCAAAAGTGTAAATCTGAGCTATATTTTGTGAAAGTGTTTGAAATTTTACCCTTATGGAAAGCCGGTTTTGTCACTTTTCTCCTTATTTCCGCCAAATGAAACTAATATGGTATCATCTTCAAGTACAGTTCTTTATAAATTAATATGTCAGATTAGCGTACAGACACGTACAGGCGAGTAATTTTGATATCTATTTCAGCAATATTTGAGTAATTTCTATTCGCGCACCCCCGTGCCTTTACCATTGTCTCCCGTCCATCGTTTGTAACTAGGGATAGCGAAAAGTAATTACCATCACAAAGACATAATATTCCTTGGAAAGTGGCTGGTGATTATGCAGTGAGACATGAGTCAATTGTCTTCGCATCTGAGCGGCAGATCCAGTTTGACACATACTTCAAGTATTTTTGAGTGGCGGCTTCGAGCATAGGATCAAAGCGAATAAGACTGTTGTGACTCCATTTCTCGAACCTCCTTATAATTGGTAGAACATTATATAGATGATGACTGGCGAGGGAGGGAACATACCGAATGTTCCACCCGAAGGGTTTGAAATACTGTTGAGGGACTTATTGCCTCCCGAAATAGCATTTCAAACCCTGAGGGTGGAACGTTCGGTCCATGTTCCCGACAACAAAAGTCATCATCTGTTATATTATATGGGGTAGCAACCTCATATGGGGTCGTGCATCTGCCTACCTTTTAAAGAGACTAGTGGTGTTACAGAAGCAGGTTATTTGTCTTTGCACTGGCTCACATTGTGCGCATACACATGATCTATTTCGACGCCTCGGCGTCTTATCTCTGTCTGATTTGGTTTTGTACAAGACTGGAATTTTTATGTTTAAGTTTATTCACAATACACTTCCATCTGTTTTCATGGATTATTTCAAACGTTGTGATGAAATTCACTCAAAAAACACACGGCATCAATTCAATATTCATCCATTTTGTTTCCGAACAACTCGTACCCAAAAACAGTCGATAAGGTTTCATGGATCTAATATTTGGAACTCCGGAATTCCGGAAAATCTTAAAAAGCTGCCTCTGAACAATTTCAAGAAAAAAATTCGATATGCTCTTGCCTTCTCATTTTAGTGAAAGTAGGAAATTTGAATTACATTATTTTATTATGTATTTTACATGAGCTGCAATCGGTAATGTCTTCTCGTACTATTTAAACGTATTTTTGTAGTCTCGTTCTAGATACCTCGTTCTGTTTTGTTTGCTTTGCTTCTTGTGGTGTTATTTGTTTTGTTTTGTCCTTTGTCTTAGTATGTTTTATTCTCTCCATGTTCCCTTGATGTTATTGGTAATTTTTTTTAATTTCAATTCTGTGCTTGTTTTAATATGTTTCAATGATTTTTCTCTGTGCTACTTTTATCATTTGGTATTTTAATGTTCGAATTGCAATATGTGTATGATTTGTTTTCAAGGGTACATTCTATTCTAACAAGCCTCTGGCTTTCTCAGAACTGTACCTGCTACATTTTGTAAACATTTTATATCGAAACGATTTTTATTATTGAATAAATGTATGAATTGAATTGAATTGAATAACGAATGTGCTTCCATCACGTGACTGTGTTTAGCCAATCACTAACCGGTATTTGACTAACCCATTTAATATAACGTGATGATCTATTGTGCCCTTGCAATCGTATCTTATACAACAAGCTGCATGTGATTCAATCTGGCCCGGAAGATCGTTGATATCACTGTGGCCCGATTGGTCGATTACCTATAATCGATTATGAAAACTACGTTGTAACCAAGGTGGGGGTAAGCTCTGAGATTATGGACCTTCTGGCGAACTTTTTTGCGAATGAAAGAAAAAATATTATTCATAGGGGTGAAGGTTCAGGTGCGAGTTTCTTCACTTTGTCTCCCTCTAGAAATCAAATTTGTTAAGATCGCAACTGCTGATCTGTAAATTAACAAACATGTCTGAAAAAAGGAACCAGCGGGACTCGAACCTGTCATCTACTGCTTTCCGGGCAGCGACAATACTACCAGGCTGTCCCTGGTTGCCAGCAGTGAAATGATGAACATGGAACAAAATACCCACGCTCCGAAATTCCGTGTGGACATTTTTTGGTGAAAATTTCGCATTTTCGTCGTTACCCCACGCGAAATCGATTTTATGTCACACATTTCTTATGCACACGTTTATAATCTTTAGAGCAATAATCGAGTTCTGCTGGCGTATATTATGAGAACTATGTTTTGGCTTTGCATTCAGCCATAGTATGTGCATGTATACCCCTATATCTCAGAGTTCTTATAATACGTGATCTTAAGGGTAATTTCTGTTGTTGATATACCCGACGCGGTAGAATTCCGTTTTGATTGCGCCAAATATTAATAGATCATCATGGTAGTTTTCCTGTTCATATCAGATCGTCTGTCCTTAGAACATGACGATACATTGGCTTTCGACTAAAAAGGCGAAATTTGGAAAGACTTCTCGATAGTACGAGTCTCGCTCTCAGCTTTTTTTCTAACTACTTATCAAGGGGCGTGATTACTAGCGTTGACTTCGGCGTATATGTGTATATGTGTACACAATTTAATGACATTGCATAACAATCGTAAACACCCGATAATATTTGTATACTGCCCATTAACACGTGTGACAATAAACTGTGTTTGTCCAACTTTTCAAACGCACTTAAAGATTGACTTTATTCCTTCCACATCCTATATGTATATACAAACGGTTTACTATGTTTTATTTTCATTCCCTTATTTTAACGAAAGATAAGAAGTTTTTACGGTTTTAAACGTGTACCATCATAAATTGTTAAGAGGCTCGCGTTATGAATCTCACCTCCCTGATCTCTATAACTTTTTTTGCCACATACCAGGCGATGTCAACTGAAAAATGAAGCCCAGTATGGCCTGCAAGGCAAGCGATTTTATAACAATATAACTCGTCACTAAACATGGCTGTATATTATGGCTCGCAACATTCACGAAAGTGGTGTTGTGTCAAAATCATGGTTTGAATGAAGTCCATGGACTTAGATAAGCGTGACAATGACGATGACTTGTAACTTCAAATTTATGTTTTATGCCATTTTATTGTTATCTTATATTCTTAAGTTGTTAATTTTACTCGACACTATAACCATTGAATATCTTAGGATATCAGAGTATGTGTTTATTTGTTCGTTTGTTTGTTTGTATGTGTGTGTGTGTGTGTGTGTGTGTGTGTGTGTGTGTTTAATTGGGAAGGAATCAAAAACCTAGAATTTATTTAAACGGCTACAAGTTAATTGGGAAGAAATATTTCTAAACCTACAATGTCTGTACTTCGCCTCGTCAGGAAAACAAATTACAACTTTCGCCTACCCTCGTCAAGGGCTATACTGCTGTATTAAAATTGCGATAGGAATTGGCTTGTTGCCTGTTCAGATAAGGATACAAGTAGAATAATGACGTGCACTGATGATACGTGAGATTAATGTTTATTCTTCACGTCAGCATTGTTGTTTGGACAAATTTATGGACTGCAAGGTTGAAATCATTTGAAAGATTGAAATAACATGATATGTAATTCTGTGGTTTTCTTAGATTAGGTTATTTGTTTTTCTTTAGGGTAGGGCTTAGTCTTTTTTATCGATTTGATAATGATGATGCTCAGAGTCTGTTACGATTATTCTGTGTCGGTTAAAGTTAGTTTTTTTCCTCGCCATTGATTGATGAATGTAACAAAAGGGAAACAACGGAGGTTTAATACCTAGTTGAGTAATGGCAAGTGAAAAGAAATGTTAGTACTGTAAAAAAGACACAAAAAACCTCTGTATTCATTTTGTATTCAAAATGCTGGTATGAAGGGAAATAGGCACAAAGGATTGAATAAAAAGCACAACACACAACAACAACACAAAAAGAATGAATGGAGTGAAAGAAAGAAGGCTATAATGATTAATTTTGATGATGTTAGATCTTCTTACAGCCAGAAAAAGAGAACCATGGGTAAAATGGTCTTAAGAAAAACAATGTTTGTGTTTTACTATTCCCTCCCCTCCCCCTTCCCTCAAAAGAGAAGAAAGGAATCCCCTTGTCTAATAACAGTTTGTGTGAGTTTGAAACAGGATTACTGCGTCCAAAGTGATTTCCAAGATGCTTTATAATACATGGCATGTGCACACACACACACACACACACACACACACACACATTCGATATCAGGGGGGTGTTTCATCAACGTTTGTCAGCGCTGACAACTGTCAGCGTTGACAATTTCAGCAAAATCCTCGGTTTTCATTGGCTGAGATGCTCTGGTCACTGACTGTTACCATGGTGATTCAAGTTGTCAGCGCTGACAAACGTTGATGAAACACCCCCAGGACTTTGGGGGATTTTTGCTTTAACGCCAAGGGACGAGGGGGGTTTCTATACCCTATGCACGTTCTCCACTGGTTTTACTAGCATCGTCAAAAGTGTCTGTGCACACATATCAGGGGTAATTCATTTGTTTAGAGGTCGTGTTTCGCCCTCCTTTTTTTTGGAGGGTCATGAATGTTTGACAATGTTTATGCCATTTTTATTATCAGATTACTGAATCAAAATCTTAGTGATGGACTATTAAAAACCAAATGCATCTGAAAATTTGCGGCAGATCGAATTAAGCAGGCAGGCTTTATACTGAAGAGAACTTTCCAGGAAGTTCATTGTTCGAAGCTCAGGAGGTGCAGCCACTTTCTCATTGCCTTGAATTGTATCGAGACCAGTTGGTAAGTAAAGAGTTTCGGTGATTTTATTCAACTGTTTCTTCCTCTATATTTTCATGTATCGCGATGAAAGATTATACCTTACGTCGGTTTCATTGACCAAAGGTTTGTTAGGCCTGTAGGAACCGCAGAAAAATGCGAGAAGACCCCTAAGTGACTGCGCTAGGGATGACACACTTAATGGAGATCGCTTAGTAAGGAAGCAGACGGCACCGACGGTTAACTATGGAAATTCAACAGTAAGTCCAAGGTTACATGCATGTGAAGTCTTTTCGCTGCATTATGAATTGCCTGGAGTTTATGTAGCTGTGAGTCAGAGATACTATACTAGTACAACAAACTGTTACAATAGTCCAAATGACATGTAACAAAAGCCTGAACAAGCTTCTTAGTGGTCTTTACATCCAAAAACTGACGAACTTTTCCAAGCTTATACAAAGCGAAGGATGCCGATTTACATTTCTGAAACAAATTTGTACATGACCATTAGGTTCAGACGGTGATCCTTATCCTCAAGGATAGCTATCTTTGAGGATAGGCTCTGGCCCCCTAACTACGACGCGCGTTCACACAACGAAGCTTATCATCGAAGGTAGCTATCCTCGAGGATAGGCTCACTGCTTCCCGTAACTACGCTATCTACGAATTCCTATCAAAAAGTTTTGTCGACGCGATGCTTAACTACGAGTGGGGACCCCCATGGCTAGTTTATAGATGAGCGCTAACCCTGAGATATCTCGTGGAAAGCTATCTGCAAGTTAACTTCAAGATCCTCGAAGATAGCTCTCCTTGAGGTTAAGGATCACCGTCTGAACGAAACTACATGACATTGTATTACATGTATTAGTGCTTCTCCTGCTGTGTTAGAGAAGAAGGAGGAGAGTACTACATTGCATTGTTATGGCTCGACACCAACTTTGTTTTTCTCTGGGGTCACTTCAGCCCACTGAAATCTTTACATATGAAATTTTGGTGGCCCGGAAAAGAAATGTAGTAGCCAAAAATAAACAGGAGCATAACAGATAGGGCTACCAAAAGAAAGCCTTTTCGAATATTAGGTGGCTCGATATCACGTTTTAGTGGACCCGGGCCACCGGGCCACCGGGCCACCGGGCCACCGGGCCACCGGGCCACCGGGCCACCGGGCCATCGGGCCAAAGGGCCACCGGGCCAAAGGGCCACTGCCAATGTCGACCCTGCTATAGGTTTGTACTGGGTTAGTCCACATGGTCAAGGAAGGTGTTGTTTGGTCATGATGATAGTCTAACGGTAAAGTTTGAAAGGGAAGCAAGAGAAGGCCCCTTTGCTTTCCTCAGCAATGTTCCATTCTATTAGCTTGTGCAGAAAATATTTTCTTTTCACTTGATTAGGCAACAGTTTATATCCGCACAGCAGATAAGAGCGTCTTTTATGATATAAACCAACAATTCAGTGATATTCAGTGATCCACAATTTGCAGAAAGCCTTGGACAGGGTTCATCATGTCTGTTGCATAGAGTTTCCTCCAACTGCATCATTCTGTGTAAAGCTCAAGAAAATATTATAATCACAATCTTCTGCTTGATGGGGAATGTTGAGGTAAGTTATTGTGGTTTGCTGTAAACATCAACGCAATGCCAAAACTGATAGCAATACTATAGTAATTGGCACATGGCTGGCGATCAATCTTCAGTTACTCAGCAATTGCCTGACGAATAAAAATCGTCTTTTATTGCCAGCAATCATTGAATACCAGTCCTGAAAATGCTAACCTACCATGTCTATCAGTCTACGGACAAGACAGCATAAACAACGAAAAAGCATACCGAATAGCTTATAGTCAATCGATTGGTCGCCAGTAGGTCCTCCTGGACACAATTTGCCAGATCCACGAAACATCTGTGACATTTCACAATCAACTGCCAACCAAAGATTAGGAGGTTGTATCGGAAAGGTCGACTTATTGAATAAAAAAGTATCATCATAACAAAACAATACTTATATGAAATGCGTATAAATGGGGACATCCTATTATGTCGTCTTGCGCATGTACCTGTGATCGCATGCTGTTCAATCAGTTCATTATAATATATAGAGGTAAGTCATAGTGAGAATACATTGTTCCAATAGGATGTTTTATACATTTTATTGAAGTGCATGAATACTATACCCCATCATGGTTGGAACATAAGAAACTATCGTCTTATATCTACGGTATATCTGTACAACCAAGTATAGGAAAATGTATTCTATTTCAAGATCTTTTAGGTGTCCGGTTATCATCTTCTAGCGATATTCCAGTGTGACCAACTGATGAGTTTTGTTTCAAACTAGAACGATAACAATCATCTAAAATTATGGACCAATATGAAGGGTACACATTAGTATACGGCTCGTCCACAACAGAAAGGGAAGGAGGGAAACAACAGAACCATACTCGGCCAACAAGCTATCGCTATATTCATTACATCATTTTCTAAACTATTTTCAAACATGGAATATATTAAAAGAGATTAAACGTGAGCTCGCCAATTCACCAAAGAGACACTGTTTGGTAGAATCAATGATAGTCGGTGAATGCTCAAAAAAGAAACTAACTTTTACCTACCTTTATATCTCGTAAATTACCAATTCTACCCAGGCTGAGAATAAACCCTTTCTCCTCCCCCTCCTTCATAATGAATGGTAAAGTACCAGTGTATGTTTCATTTCATACATTGGTTAGTGGATTCACTGATAGAAGACGAGTGCTCCATATTATGGGAAGCTACTTTTTGTGTGGGTGTGACGCTGGGCACATGCACTTATGGGCAGATCTTAAAGACACAGATTTTGACACTGAGGAGGCTCAAGTTCCGAAATAGTCGACCTTTCGTGATTGATCTGTATGATGACATTGAAATACGTGAAAACAGTGAAAATCATTGAAAAGAATAATGAAACACGGTATCATCGTGACGATGAAAGTGTTACTGAATGAAAGGTATTGCAACATTCCTATCTGTTGTAACAATAGAAAATGTAGAATGTCGTCACTACTCACAGATTTTCGCCTCTTCATTTTTTTTCTCATTACTTCAAATGTGAATTGTGAATATATGAGACACTACAGAATGACTAACATTTCATCGCAGATTTTGAAATGTGACTTTTTTGCAGTATCTTTGCCATAGGCCTATGTATATATATATATATATATATATATATATATATATATATATATATACATTGTACATAAATAAATATATATTTTGAAACAAGAAAGGGAAGACTGACCAGAAACAAATAACAAATACTGAAAACTTTGAGCAAAGGAAAAGGGTTTTCATCGGGATTCGAACCCGAGACCTCCGGATTACTAGACCGGTGCTCTACCGACTGAGCTATTGAAAGCCGTAGATCTGTATTCGTCCCAAACCCTTAACTATCTCAGCGGTCAGGTACTCGAGAACAGCAGCTAGGTACACTGGTGCACCAGCGCCTACTCTCTGGGCGTAGTTGCCTTTACGAAGGAAGCGATGAACTCGGCCGACGGGGAACTGCAGGCCGGCGCGTGATGATCGAGACTTGGCCTTGGTGCGAGCCTTGCCAGATTTTCCTCGTCCAGACATGATTGGAGACGGAGAGACAAAATGTGTTGACGTGATCTGAATGCTGATTCAACTGAGAGTGTGGTCAGAAGCTATAGTGCAGTCTTTGCTCCTGTGGTCAGAAGCTATAGTGCAGTGTGTGTATGTGTGCCACACACACACACACACACACACACACACACACACACACACACACACACACACACACACATTAACCTGACATAAACCCAAAGGATGTAAATCAACTTTGGAATCAATGCGAGGGATCGCCGAAGCGATGCAGCTTTTTGTAATATATTTTGAAACAAGAGAGGGAAAACTGACCAGAAACGAATAATAAATAGTGAAAACTTTGAGCAAAGAAAATGGGTTTTCATTGGGTTTGGGACGAAAACCGATCTAGGGCTTTCAATAGCTCAGTCGGTAGAGCACCGGTCTGGTAATCCGGAGGTCTCAGGTTCGAATCCCGATGAAAACCCATTTTCTTTGCTCAAAGTTTTCACTATTTATTATTTGTTTCTGGTCAGTTTTCCCTTTCTTGTTTCAAAATATATTACAACAAGCTGCATCGTTCCGGCAATCCCTCGCATTGATTTCAAAGTTGATTTACATCCTTTGGGTTTATGTCAGGTTAATGTGTGTGTGTGTGTATGGCACACATACACACACTATAGCTTCTGACCACACGAGAAAAGAGAGTTAAGGGTTTTGGGTCGAGACCGATCTAGGGCTTTCAATAGCTCAGTCGGTAGAGCACCGGTCTAGTAATCCGGAGGTCTCGGGTTCGAATCCCGATGAAAACCTATTTTCTTTGCTCAAAGTTCTCACTATATATATATATATATATATATATATATATATATATATATATGATACATATTTTTTATCCTTTTGTTCGTGTGTTCAGTTCCTCTGCCTTCTCGGGAAAGCATCTTAATTGGCTTGGAATTGACATTGACACACTGCTCTGTCGGGACACAAACTTATTGCCAAAACGTCATTTAAGTTTTTCTTTATTCAAATTCATGTGTGCAATTACCTGTACAATCTGCTCGAAGCATTTATAGAACTTGCAAATTAAATCACTGTGCTTTGACAATTTTTTAACAAAAGTCACTATGGAAGGTGCCAGGCAATTCTCAGTGTGGGACTACGTGGTGTTCGCTGCCATGCTCCTAGCTTCGGCAGCCATCGGTGTTTATGCAGCGCTCACTGGAGGACGTCAGCGAACGACCGACGAGTTTCTTCTCGGAGATCGCAAGGTGAACATCTTTCCTGTCGCATTCTCCATGACGCTGAGCTTTGTATCTGCTATTTCAGTCATCGGTACTCCAGGAGATGTCTACGTCTACAACACCATGTACGGTTGGCTTGCAGTCACCTTGTGTACTGGTGCAATTCTCGCCGTCAGATGGTTCCTCCCAATCTATATGAGACTCAACTTGACAAGCATTTACGAGGCAAGTCGTTTTGCAAGTTAACTAGAGCAATTCAGTTTCAGTAATTCAGTTGTACAAATGACATCATCATGACAAATCAGCAACAACCTTCTCATCAAAACATGAAAACAAAATCTATAATACCTATACTTTACAAGTACTTATAGGAATGATTATAATATATACGAGAACACAGTCTTATTCCGGTTAAGACACAGGAGACCGTCATCGATAAATAACCATGCAGTTTGCTTGACGGGATAATGACAGATCTGTGTATATGACATGATTCTTTTTCTTTAAACTGAAAAAAACCCAACAACATACAAACGCACACACACACACACACACACACACACATACACAAACATACAAACACAAACATACGTATATACTGTGAATCTCGACCTAAGGGGAGTCAGTCTATATGTACAGGATTTGGGATAAACCCTGTGATCCAGACATCAGAAATGATTCTGGCCGAATTAAAAACAAAACAAAAACAAAACAGTCTCATCTCAGCTAACAGAGAATTCTTCCCCACCCAATAGTGAATGTATAGATATGGAACTGCATTTCTGTCTATCAAATCATGTATTTGACTTCCTTAGAATATATGGCTAATTATGTCAAAGTTTTCACACTATTGGTGCATGATTTCTTGGAACTTACATGCACCAATAGTGTGAAAACTTTGACATAATTAGCCATATATTCTAAGGAAGTCAAATACATGATTTGATAGACAGAAATGCAGTTCCATATCTATACATTCACTATTGGGTGGGGAAGAATTCTCTGTTAGCTGAGATGAGACTGTTTTGTTTTTGTTTTGTTTTTAATTCGGCCAGAATCATTTCTGATGTCTGGATCACAGGGTTTATCCCAAATCCTGTACATATAGACTGACTCCCCTTAGGTCGAGATTCACAGTATATACGTATGTTTGTGTTTGTATGTTTGTGTATGTGTGTGTGTGTGTGCGTTTGTATATTGTTGGTAAATTAGGGTCAAATGTCATAAATGTTTCAACCTGTATCTTGGTGAATACATGTTCTATCTTTCCCATATTTTGCACACGCAAAGACCATGTTACAAGAATCATTTCACAAAATAACCACTTTTTGCTCAGATGCCATCTTGGCTGTGCAAAGTGGGGTCAATGGTCAAATATACTTCATTCTGAATCTTCGTTATAGTGTATACCGTATTTGGTACCAAAGATGGCAGACCTGACTCTCTTTTCTAAATGAGAATCCAAATATCACACGGCCAATGTCTCTAAACACAGATGAGACCTATATGGTCATGCCTATTGCGATCAGGACTCGAATCATTGATTAAAAAAAAATCGGATCACCTAATTTGTCAGTCTTGACAAATTCCAAGTCTAGTTGTTATTGTGTCTCTCTGCTTTTGACAGTACTTCGAATTGAGATTCAGCCGAGCAATGAGGCTGAGCGGCTCAGTGGTTTACTCCCTTCAAACAGTGAGTAATGGTTCCTTCACTTGTTCGTCCACCTGACAGCATGATGCCTAAAACTAATGCAAAATAACTAGTTTACTCATACGCAAGTCATTAATTGCGGATATGCCTTTAGAGTTTCCGGTTAAAATTATGGGCAGAGGTGACTCCAATTATAATAACTATTCACTGATGGGCGCAGTCCCGAAATGAATAGTGCTATTGAAGGCATTGAGGCCCATGGTTTTAACCAGAAGCTCGAAATTAGGTAGAGTATCATTTTCACATTTTGGATCAAATTTTTAAAGAATAGAAAGGTATCCTAGGAGGGATCCCAAAGTGACCATACGATGTCAGAATCGCTCTGCGATGTCTTTTAGCCAATCACTTAGATGATAAAATTTTATCCAGAATATAATACTCTCCACCTAGCTTCTTTTTTCAATCTTGATTTAAACTTGATTTTTACTTGTTTTCAACAGAATGTACAAAGAAATATTTGAAATTTGACATGCGCGTCGTTGAAAATATACATAGCCCGCCAGAGATAGCAAGATATTCATGTTAATGTCTACGTGATCAGTAAAAAAAAAAAAAAGAGTCATACAATCGTACTTATACACTCTGCGAAGAAAGTGGAGGTACCCATTGAAAAGACTAGGCTTATGTGGGCACCTCTGAGGAAGGGGGATAGAGGGGGTGAAGAGCTTGCAACTACAAAGAGTGCTTTCACTGTCATTTCGGATTATCAATTTGACAACTAAATTGTCGGCTTGAAGTCTTATCAGTGGATATCACTAACTTACACAGTAAGTCGGTGAGTTTACTTTGCAGACCTATTTCAGTCATTGTTCAACGAACGGTCTACCGAGTTGGTATTTGATATTTACGTACCACTTTTTACTTGAATATACAGCTACTCTACATGGGTGTCGTTCTCTACGCTCCAGCCACAGCACTAAATGCAGGTAGGTAATAAGACAAAAATTAATCACACTTAACAATTCCACCATTTGTTGCACTTCGGTATATGCAAACAAAAAACGATACCTATCAAGGTCGAATATTGTTGCAAAATGTTCATGAATAGCCACAATTGATTCACAAATAAGAGAGATACAACCTTGGTCTGTACAATGGCGTATACAATTATATAATAAGAATTTAAAACCAAGAAAAAATCCATAGCAAAGGATTCTTTGTTAATCCGTATATTGTTTTCCATTTGTTTCTATAGTAACCGGCACGGACTTGTGGACTGCCGTGATGTCTACTGGAGCAGTATGCATCTTCTACAGCACAGTGGTATATCTTACGTTTTAATTAATGCCCTTTTACTCCAGGGAGCATGAAGGCAAGCAGTGCAATATTTGATATTATGATAAATTGGTCGTCATTGTAACTTTTGACTACTTTTTTAAAATCAGGCTTCTGCACTAAGCAATATACATTAAGTCTTACACTCATCTTATTAAAGGTTATTATGACAGGTATATCATGGCGAGCAATACTGTATGTCATTCTAAAGACCTTGCAGGCTGCGCAGATACAGTAGCGGCAATAACGGTTTAGCGTACAAGTACCCGAAGAACGACGAGCAAATGCCCCATGTAAAACGAATCTCTATACAGGTCTATTGTATACCCTTCACATTACTATTCCGTTTATCTTCTTTCTCACTGATGAACACTGTCTGATGCACTGAGATCAGCAAGCTGTAAGATTTAATTCACTGTTGGTCAAGCCCTCTTATTCTTACATATGCAAAATGTTTTAGCACGAAACTAAAACGAGATTTACAATAATTCTGCGACACAATATTGTTGAACAAATCCCGCGGCAAGCAAGCTTGTATCTATAGGCCTATTTCAACGTATGGTAGCCTACTTCGGCGATAAAGAGGACTGGTCATCTATATTATTAAGTCACACTATCAAGTTAAATAGGTATCATAGCCTTTGTTCACTGCTGAACAGAACTGCCCTCTATACATTCATAACTTTCGGTCCCTTCTTCCTTCGGTCCGTCCTTCTGTGTCCGTCCTTCCCTCCCTCCCTCCCTCCGTAATCAATTTTGTGGACAGCATAACTTAAAAAGAGTTTGAGGTATCCTGATGAAACTTGGCATCATGTGTGCATGAGTCAACGAAATTGTGCCTATCGACTTTTGGATACGCATGCTCGAGATCAAGGGTCAAAAGTCAAGATCAAATTCTTAAAAATTCACCATTTCTTCAAACTTAGTATAATTATACATGTATTACCAGATAAAGATTCTATGGGGAAAGTTTTTGACTATGGGGTCAATGGTCAAATGAATATGCCAAAAATTAATTTTACTTTTTCCTCCATTTCTCAGAAATGGCTTAAGGTATATCCATGAAACTTAATAATACATACGTTATGCATGTTCTGCCTGACAGTGATTCTCTTGGGAATTTGTGATAGGGTCATGGTCAGGTTAGAATGCTAAAATTCTATTATTTCACAGGGACGGATCCAGGAATTCCGTAATGAGGGGGGCGCGTTTACAAAATCAAAGGGGGGGCGCACGCACCCCTCCCCCCATTTTTTTCTTTTTATTTCTTTTGTTTCAGCAAAAAATAAAGGGGGGGGGGGCGTGCGCCGGTTGCGGTCCTCCCTGGATCCGCCCCTGTTTCATGCCAAAATTACACCTTTTTTCCATACCTTGGAGATTACTCAATGCATGAACTTAATCAAACTAAGTATACATGTACACTACACATGCATTACTGCACTATAATTCGGTCGGAAAAGATTTGAACCCTGGGGTCAAAGATCGAGTGAAAATGTTTAAGTGTCAAATTTTCCCCCATGTGTTGAAAATATGTCAAAATATTGTCATAATAATTGCTGTTACCATTTAGTGATTATTTGAAGAATTGTGGGCCATGGGGTTAAAGGTCAAGTGAAAATGTTCAAATTCCTCAATACTTGGTCTCTTCAACAATTTCGCAATCCATCTACATGAAACCTACTTCTGAGGAAAGTAGACACCCAACACATTTGTGACAAACATGTCATTTCAGTTGGGTTTTTTTTGTCGACAATTATGTGAAACTGTCATCTCACTTTGTCAAGACGTACTGACCTATTGGGAGAACCATGCGATATGGTGGAGGCATACCAGTCGCCATAGCGACATTTCTAGTTTCTGATGGTTACATGATTTAAGGTGATAAAGCCAAATCGAATGATGCATTTCTTCGATCCAAGAGGGTGTTCAGATGTTAAAGAAGGCAGCCCAAAATCCCCACCAAAGTCCGGAATTTTTGTGTAATTTCTTTTCTATAATGTATATAAACATCTATTATAGAAGTGTACGATTATTCTTACAATTAAATAAAACCAAAAAAAATCAATCCCAAATCAAAATCAGCAATTTGTTATTTTTGCCTTTTGACCCAGGGAGGCATTAAGGCAGGTCTGTGGGCAGATAGTTTGCAAGCCGTGGTGATCGTCGGTAGTTTGATAGCCATCATCGTCAAAGGCACAATCGACGTCGGGGGCGTTGACGAAGTGATCAGGAGAGGTTTGGAAGGAAACAGGATATATTTCACTGAGTGAGTTTGTGCATTTCAAAAACTTGTGACTGTATGCCAGAACTGACACAGTTGGTCCAAGAAATCTTAAATCAATCAAACGAGAACTATATCATAAACACAGTGTATGTATTATGGCAGCAGAGAATGCATAGGACAACATAATGGATGTTATTAAAGCTGTTAAGCTCAATAAACAAACTAAAAAGTATCTCTATCCAAACCTTTATTATGCTTTGGAATTTCCTGTACGACTGCAATGAATGGAATCGTTTTTGTTCATACAGGACTAATCCGGATCCCCGTATTACATATTCAGTCTGGACTATGCTGTTTGGTAATACTTTTCTACAACTCGGCCTTTACACGAATCAGATGATTGCTCAGCGACTGCTGGCCTGTGGATCAAAGAAAAGAGCTCAACAGTAGGTACCATGCTAGCTTTCAAAACAATTTTGGAATTTCGGAATTGTACAGTTTTGTTGTTGCTGTTGTTTTGAAGATGTGTGCCAGTCAGAAGAGTTTTGTCCTTTGTGAAGGATTTTGTTTATTATTATTGTTCAAGTCTCAAGAAGAAAATTTGTGCTATCGGATTATCAAATCTATATTCGAAATATCGGTTACAGCTTCTTATTCCGAAAGTTCGTTATTGCGATGTAATCACAAGGTAATTCATTAATCCAAAAACTAAAATAAACCTTGAAATGACAAAGTTTCTCATCCGGAAATAGAAAATAAAGGTTTCCGTAACCCGAAAATGAAATAGTTTTTGCTATTCCGAAAATGGATTTAGATTTTGTAATTGTAAAGTACTATGTACTTTCCAATTTAAAATCATAGGATATTTAATTATTCATGATATGTTCTCAAAGAATTGAATTGAATTGAATTACTGAAAATGCACCGGTTTTACACTAGTGACGCAGTGATTATAAGTTCCAACACGTTTATTTTCATATTTCAGTGACATTGATGTCATAACAAGGCAAGTGCCAAATTGTGTCTCGCCCATTCGCGTACAAGGAAATAATATTTTTCATAACGCCCAGAATTAAATTGACCTGCTTGTGACCTTTGACCTTGTAGTGACCTTCAACACCCCAAGGGACATTTACCATCCAAGTTTGGTCACAAACGGACAAAGGGATCAAAAGTAATGAGCTATAATGCAAACGCGCCATAAAAACTTAACATTGAGCCCTAAAAGTTTGTTGACCCTGTCTGTGACCTTTGACCTTGTGGCGACCTTCACCTCCCCAAGGGACATCCGCCATCCAAGTTTGGTCACAAACGGACAAAGGGATCAAAAGTTATGAGCCATAAACGAAATGCGCCCTAAAAACTTAACATTGGGCCCTAAAAGTTCGTTGACCCTGTCTGTGACCTTTGACCTTTTAGTAACGTTCAACTTCCCAAGAGACATCTACCATCACCCAAGTTTGATTGCCATTGTAGCGACATTTGCTGAGTTACGTGTGATAAGAGTCTTGCAAGTAAACTTTAACGTATGACCTCAAATGACCTTTAACCTTATCATGTGACCTCTTACGGCACCAAAACATGAAGGTACCCCTAGCGGATCCATCACCCAAGTTTGATTGCCATTGTAGCAACATGTGTCGAGTTACGTGTGATAAGAGAGTCTTGCAAGTAAATTTTAACGTATGACTTCAAATGACCTTTGACCTTATCCTGTGACCTCCAACAGCACCATAACATGAAGGTACCCCCACTGCATCTATGACCCAAGTTAGGTTGTAATCCAAGCAAGTTATGTGAAGTTATTTGTCAAAAGAGAGTCTTGCACATACTCTTTAATATATGACCTCAGATGACCTTTGACATCATCACATGACCTCCGACAACACCATAACATGAAGATACCCCTAGTGCTTCTATACCCAAGTGTGGCTGCCATTGCTGTAACAGTTGCCAAGTTATGCAACATAAGAGAGTCTTGCAGGTAAACTTTAACATTTGTGACGAACGGACGACGGACGGACGCCATTTGGATCCCTCAGTCTCGCCTTCATCTCCAGTGGGCGAGACAAATATACATGTACTAGCAAACAAAAAATCCAAATAAGCAGGATACAAAAAATGACACAAAAGCGGATCATGACTAGAAAGTGTGTCAGCATATTAACATAAAAGACTAAGATGTGAAGTATGAGGGAGCCGCAAGAGCAAAGCATGTAACCGCGTGGTCCAGGAACAAATACCAATGTGAATACGTTTTGCAATGGGGATAGGACACAAAGCACTGATGACATAACTATATGAAAGCTGAGATAGCAAAGTACAAAGGGCAAAAGATGAACAAAAAGATAATGAGAACATATTGAAAGAAAAACACTGACTAATAAGTAAACAAGTATACTAACATATCTACCATCAAGTTCATAAGGAATTCAGGTATGAGAATTATAGTGTAATGATTATTTTGAAGCAAAAACGCTGAAACCAGAGGTACAGCAAGCGTACACTTCAAAATTGATCCGCCATGCATTAAAAGAGGATTATGTGAAATAACAGGTCAAAAGGTTCTAGTTAGGCAATTTATAGTCATTAAGTAGCATTGATTTCAGTTTTAGTTTGAAAATGAACAAAGAATATCATTTGATTAAATCTCCGGGAAGATCATTGTAGAATTTGGGTCCTGTGAAAATAGTTGTTTTTTGAGCTAAGAGTGTGTGGGTACGTTTTTGCCTTGTGGGGTAAGCATGGACGGCAGTGTTCTTCTGCACCATTTTTTGCTGCAACATATTATGCACAAATATGTCAGGTAAGTCGTTGGCAGATAACTGAGACATAAATGTGCCTCTGTAAGTTGTATAAAAACAAATCAGCAACCTTAAGGAATCTCTCTCAGATACGGTGAAATAAGCGTGGAATATATATATATATATATATATATATATATATATATTTATATATATATCTTTGTTTTCAAAAATATACTTGGGCAAAAATTGTTTTAATTTGTTCAAAATTTTTCTTATGAATTGGAACAATTTAGCAATTCTAATCTATAATTAGGCACTATGCCTGTAACAAAGGACATTATAAATTATTCAGTTTGTATTTATTATCTAAAGGAGACAAATTAAAATTGCGGATATAACACTTTTCAGTGAAAAATTCTTTATGCCATCATATCAAGGACTCTTCTTTTTTTTTTTTTTTTGCTTTCAACTTTTGTGCTGTGTCAGTCATTCACTCATATTCCTGGATTTGAGTAAAAAACATAGATTGAGGATTGGATTAGTTAAAAAAAACAATGGAATTCTTTATTTTTTGTTGGGATATTACTTGCAGGACTGGGAGCTAAATCAACAACAACAACAACAAAGTTAATCATTAAACGCATTAGCCACCCATGTACAGGATTTTAGATCAAGATACCATGTTGAGAATATTTCCGAATAACCGAATCCGATCTATCTTTAATCCGGAGTACTCCATTAATCACCTTCCACGTATACTCTTGGTGTCATTTTTATAAAGAACAACTGTCTCGTGAAATAATTCTTGTTAGCAAGTCTCAAAGAAGTTGTAAGAATATTGCGTACTTTTCGTATTTTCATTTGTATTCCTCTCATACTAGGAAAATAAATTATTCTTCTGATTGTTATTATTGGTGATCCAAAGCATTCTTGGTCTTCAAAGCGGATTGCCGTAAATGATTTAAGGAATAAAGAAGGATGATAAGGCCAGATAAGGTCATTTTCCGGAAAGAAACAAAATATGCCTTAAGTATAGTGGCGTAGATTGGTTTCCGTTTGTGCAAAGATATTGTCACTGAGAGAGTAGAATGACAAAGATAAGGAGTTCTCCTTATCCTACCGCCGCTAAAAGATAGTGATAATGGGTATTATTACAGAAATAATACTAATAATCATAATAACAATGACAATGATATCAAACATGATAATTACCTTAAAATGCCGACAGTTATACAAATGATCCTTGTTGACATAGAGCATTGATTCATTTCAGGGATCAGTTTGTCGGTTTGGGTGGACGTCATGAGGCATAAGACATTAATTAGTTATACACCCCACGAGTCACGAGCTAGACACCAAGTGAACAAGGCCCACGCGCTCGACATCAATAGTTAGTGAAAGAGGCCCACGAGCTATACGGTCCACGAGCTATCAGACATTTTGCCATATTGCCTAACTAGTGTCTAAGTAGCTCGTGGGCCTATTTTAATTTTAATAGTGTCTAGCTCGGACCCTCGGAAGCCTGTTTGACTTATTAGGGAGCTTTCGCTACACGACGGGAAGACCGAGAGGACGCAGAAGCAATCAGCTATGACAGTCCCCGCACTCGGACTCCCGTCCCCATATCTAAGCAGTTTCGCTTTCCTGTGTGGACGGAGGCGTGGCGACAAGATTGCTAATTGGCTGGCTGGCACAATCCTGCGCAGCGCCGGGACCGAACGCTATTTTGGCCGAGTACCGTTCTCGTTTTCCCCTGGACGGGACGTTTCTATATAGGATTTGATCATGCGCAGAAGCAAATTTTGCAAACGGCACGTTCAACTACCGGCCGCGTCGTGCTTGCGAAAGCTCACTGTTGTGTCGTATAGGTAGGTCGTGGGATTATGACTCGTGGCTATATGACTCATCGACGTTGCTTTCAATGTTTAGATCTTAGGTTTTACGAAGGATGGGTGTTCAGCTTGCGGGATGACCCTGTTTGTATGTGTAATGAGGGGAGGAGGTACACACACCACGCTCTAATGTGAGGTGCCTACCTCATCCTCCCTCCCCCTTGTCTGCATATCTATTTCATTATTGTTCAAAGTGTCATAAGAGTCAAAACACTTCTATTTTTTTGCCACCTTACAGGGCTGTAGGAATCTTCACTATCTGTCATATATTCGTGGTTTCCCTCTGTGTTGTTTCTGGTCTGGTGATGTATGCATACTACAAAGACTGTGACCCTTTGGCCCAAGGTGTGGTCAGCAATAGGGATCAGGTAAGATAAATCACACACTCTTGTTGATAATCACGATATACCTATATCATTTCCAGAATGGATTATCTGGAATAGAATACCTTCTCTTTTGTTTCGCAATGTGTTTCATGAAGTGAAAAAGTCATTATATTTTGTGATATATCCCAAATGTAGATGTTATCCACGGTAATTACAGGGTTAGCTCTATTACTATATCTTACGACTATCCGTCAATCTCCACCTATGAATGCATGTGTATACCTTTTCAAGTTGAACTCTTATTGATAAAGAATGACAATGGCTTCACCATCACTGTGGGCTCGCATTTTTTTGCCGCGGTCTGGGATAGTCTCGCAATATTTAGAGTTTCTCTCGAGTGATGACGACGTTCTTTTGTACTTACATGTGATTGTAATGGTCATTCATTTTGTTATATTCTTTGACGTATAAATTTCTTTATTCAATATTCAAACTCCTCATGTTTCAGATATTTATTCTCCATATTTGTTTGTATTTTTTCAATTTTCATATTCAATTCTTGATATGTTCATGATTTACCTAAAAATGAAGAATAAAAAACAATAATGACCAACGAACAAACTATGTAACAAAACTACATGTAATTTACTCTTTAACAGCGATGACGTCACGAATATGTTGGAGCAGCGTCTCCAGTATGATAACAATAATTGTGTTTATAAGGACGACGAGACAAAAACATGGTGCTCTGCTTTTTTCGCTTCTTTTTTGGTACACTTCCGAAAAAAGAAAAAAAATCATTGAAAATGTAAGGAGATCGAAAGCCCAAAAACTGTTGGTTTGACAGCAATAACAAATTCTGAATCCTTAAGTGTTATGTGCAAACTATACAATACGTCTTTTACAGCTCATGCCGCTGTTTGTGATGGACATATTCGCTGACATGCCTGGAGTTCCGGGACTCTTTCTCGCTGCAGTTCTTAGTGCCTCTATCAGGTGACTTCCAGAATCATTCTTTGTGTTCACAACATGAGGATTCTTCAATCCTCTTAATGTGGTAGTTGTGTTTATGCAAAACCAAGCGCCTATGACTTGTGATAATAGAAAAGGACGCCGTGGAGAAGCATTAACGAACTCTCTGGAAATTAATAGGTAATCTTTAATCCCACGCAAATACATGAAGCATTCTGTGCACCCGTGACTCAACAGGCTGACAGGGGTGATGCTCCGAACTTTCTTTATTTCGAACTCGCAAACTTTCTGTTTTGTCTGTTAATTCGTGTATGAAATGGTTCGCTATCAGAACATTTTGTTGCATTAATCAGAGAGTTTTTTAAGGTTAGTTGAATGAGTTCGTCAATCAAAATATGAAATATAGGATTCGCTTCTCTGAAAATACTAAGGCTTATAGAGGAGAAGCTCATCTGCATTGGAAATGCAGCTGAAATTAGTGTTAAACTTTTGATCTTGATACAAGATATTTACCTCCGGAATTTATTCAGCTGTTAACGCTATTACAGCCTTCATCCTTTTGGAAGTGTGTAGCGCCCCCCCCCCCCCATCTTTGTAGAGAGAAGGTTGGTAGGTCCTGATGTAGATTGCTTCCTTAACTCCCCTTTCAAAGTATCGATGTTCCCGATCTAGAACCTCCACCTTCTCCAGGTCCGCGTGATGGCATGACGACGTGGATGTGTTGAGATACTTCAGAGGAGGTGGAGCTGGGGCGTCTGTGGCAAGAAATCTGGTCCTAAGTGATCGTTCTGCATGTTTCGCCAATGTACGATTCATGACAGGTACCTTAGAAGGTCTTCCCTTAGCAAGGAATTCTATACATGGGACCAGTGAAATCCTTGCTCTCAATTTCGTCCTTCGGCGCTACTAAACATGACTGGTGGGC
Organism: Diadema antillarum; assembly: GCF_040938485.1. Taxonomy (NCBI): domain Eukaryota; kingdom Metazoa; phylum Echinodermata; class Echinoidea; order Diadematoida; family Diadematidae; genus Diadema; species Diadema antillarum. The sequence goes on along the minus strand of NW_027272570.1, from coordinate 59,584 downwards.
TTGAAGTTAACTTTTATGCTAAGCCTGTTTAAGTTCCTACATAACGCATCAGAAACTCCTTTGACGTAAGGGAGTACGATCTGTCCTCTCAATGGAGTTGTAGAGTCTGTGATGGTACTGGACTCTTTCTTCTTGGGCTGGCTGATCTTATCGAAGGCACATTGAGGATAGCCGCAGTTTGAGAGAGCCTTTTTGATGTGGAGTTTTTCTTCCTCTAGACTTGAAGTTGAGATATTGATCTGTGTGGGTTGCTTGCGATAGATCCTGATGTTCAAAGTTCCATCTGTATATATAGATTACCCTCAATGTGCAAGAAAAGCCAAACAATGGTCCGTTTTTCTCTTTGTTGTGAACTTGATGTTTGGGTCTATCGAGTTAAGATGATCTGTAAACTCTTGTGCGTATTCATTCCCGTGTTTGGTGTGTTTGTGACCCGCTTATCGACCGTTACGTGATCAAGGCAAAGACGGGTCGTTTGGTTGATGAAGGCTGTAACGTTAATAGCTGAAAATTCCGGAGGTAACTATTTTGTATTGAGATCAAAAATTTAACACAAATTTCAGATGAAAGGGTTTGTTTACCCGAAACTGAAAGAAATTTTTGTGCATATTCCACACGTATGATTTCTTCCACCTCTATCTCTGCTCACCTATAGTACCATGTCGTCTGGAATGAATTCCTTGTCAGCCATAACCGGGGAAGATTTTATCAAACCAGTTTGGACTGATATGAAACCAGGCACGCATATTTGGCTTTCCAAAGGACTTGGTAAGTGTACTACGAAAGAAGATACCAATATGAGATTGAAAAAAATGAGGCAGAAATGTAGTTCAAGTTTTGAGAAATGTCATGATTCAAGTTCAAGTTGTTTCATGTCATCTCCAACAAATTGGGGTACAATGAAATGTCTCGGTGTACAAAAAGAATCGACACGAAATCAGTACAACAATGTAGTGGGCATATTAACTTGTAATAAAGACACAGTTGATTGTTAACAGAAATACAAATAAATGATATATCTTTATAGTTAACTCCGAAACAAAGTTGTTTAGTTCCTTCATTTTAAAAAAAAATGGTTAAGCTAGAAAAGAGAGAGAGAATTTATAGTCAAGGCGCTAATTCCTGTAAGAGGCTTAATTAAGGAGTTCGTTCAACCCACCCCGCAGAAAAGGTTTGACCAGACAAGGTGGTAGATGGGACCTCTATGAACATCCCCAGGTAGTATGTGGTTCCAAATTGTGGTGTCAGTAGAAATTTACTGGCCACTTTTCATCATGATTTGTTGGAACAAACGTAAAAGAGTCTGCGCACGCCAAGACTATTACACGCACCACTAGCACTGCTACAGGCGCAAGTGCCAGTGCTGTGTGTAGTAGTCTTAGCGCGCATATACTTTTTTTTCGATAAACAAGGGTTTTGCCTGCAAACTAAAGCCCGCCGCACACTACACGATTTTGCCCCGATTCACCGGTCTTAAGACCTTAAGACTAGAAGTGTGACGTCACAGTCTTGCCAGTTTCTGGTCGTACGACTGGGTCTTAGCGCCAGTCGTAGAGATTTGACATGTTGAATTTCTACGACTGGTCGTAGGCTTTCAGCCATTCACAATGCAGTAAAATGCAAGCGCACGCAGTGCGCACTGCGCGCGCTTTTACAGTCGGGTCGTATAGTGTGCGGTGTCCGGTCGTACGACTGGTCTTAAGACCCAGCTTGGCTTAAGACTTTAAGACCAGTCTGATCGTGTAGTGTGCGGCGGGCTTAACTTTTCACGCCAAGCTGGATTCGGTGTAGTGTAGTTTTTAGCCGTTTTTATTTCGTCTTTATTTCAAGAGTTCAAGCAAGCCGAGTGAGAGCGCATACCCGGTGATTGTGACGACCGAATCGCAATCACTGGGTGTGTGCTCTCACTTCACTTAGCGCAATATATACAGCGGGCTTCTGCATAATACACAAGCTGCAACTCAGAGAAATAAAGACGAAAAAACGGCTAGAAATTAAGACTAGGGTCGGTAAACGCTTGTCGCTATTTGGGGCACTCAAAACGACAAACTCACACAGTTTTTGCATTTATTTCATGAAGAATTCATCAAAACTGCATAAAACTATATATGTATATGTTGCTAGAGATGTCATTCATACAGTGGGATTCATTGTAAGTTATAATATTGTGCATGGTTACCATGGTAACCGGATGCCTAAAGGTGAATGGTAACCCCCAAAATGCCTCCTGCTGCTGCAAACATTGTTTGTTTGTTTTTTAATCTTATAGATGCAATAAAAAAAAACCACACAATTTTTTATTGGTTTTCGTTAAAAAAGTTTTCCCTGTTGCCATGGCAACCAGTATTATCCAATCAGAATTTAGTTGTCAATAACTCGAAAACTAGAGCCCATAATTTCAAAAAGCTCAATAAGCATGTCCTTCCTTCTGCATAAAGTGTACGACATCAGGTATATGTGAAGAATATTTTGAAGCATTCTCAAGTTACAGCAAAATTTGTAAGCAAAGGCATAATAAACGGCCATTGAAAGAAAGATATCATTTTCAAATAGTAAAATGCATGAAAAAGTTGCATCCGTCGTACTTTCAACACAAATTTGACTTCAAAGCATAGGCAAATGTATATAGTTTTTAATAATGTATGGACACAAATTTCGGTAAACTGGCACCTCGTCTACAACCACACTGTCCACTGTTCACCTAGTGTAATGCCATCTCGTCTAAACTCGTTTCGTCTACTACCAACTCGTCTACCAACCATTTTGTCTAAATGCCAATTAGTCTAATTGCCATTTCGTCTACTAACCATTTAATCTAATCTCTAATTTGTCTAAGTCACATTTCGTCTAATACCCATTATGTCCATAGACCATTTCGTCTATTAATCATTAGGTATATGAATGAAATAGTCTACAGCTCATTTTGTCTAATAGCCAATTGGTCTACATCCACCTTGTCTAATACTCAATTAGTCTAATAACCAGTTAGTCTACTCCAAACTGGTCTAAACCCAACTCGTCTACTCCCAACTGGTCTACTCCCAACTGGTCTACTCCCAACTCGTCTACTCTCAACTGGTCTACACCCAACTGGTCTACTCCCAACTGGTCTACTCCCAACTGGTCTACTCCCAACTCGTCTACACCCAACTGGTCTACTCCCAACTGGTCTACTCCCAACTGGTCTACTTGTTATATAGTTTGTTTGTTTGCTTGTTTTTTGTCTACTCCAAACTCCTTACTTAGGTCTACTTCATCCAGTTTCCTTTCCCATTGAAATAGCTTGAACGCTCTTGGTGCCCCATTTGGTTTAAATTTTTTGTTCTAATTATGACAATTTCATTACTTTTATTGGGTATAGACGAGTTGGAAGTAGACCAGATGGGAGTAGACCAGTTGGGAGTAGACCAGTTGGGAGTAGACCAGATGGGAGTAGACCAGTTGGGAGTAGACCAGTTGGGAGTAGACCAACTGGGTATAGACCCGTTGGGTGTAGACCAGATGGGTATAGACCATGTTGGGTATCGACGAACTAAGGGTTGGACGATATGATAACTAGACAAAGTGAATGTAGACGAGATGACTTGTAGACGAGGTGGGAGTAGACAATGTGGCAGGAGGCGAAATGAATATTAGACAACATGACAAATACACATTGTGAGTGCAGACGACTTGGCTATTAGATCAATTGCTCAGTAGACGAAATGCTCCTTAGACGAGTTGGGTATTAGACAGTACGGGTAGTGGGCAAAGTGACTATTAGACAATTATGTGTACTAGACAAAACAAGTTGTAGACCAAATGGGTATTAGACGAATCGGTAGTAGACGATTTGCCAGTAGACCAATTGGAAAATAGACAGAGTGGCTATAGACGAGGTCACTATAAACCCAAATTTCCCTTAAAAATAAGATGAATGCAGAAAGCAAAGCCAATGTTCTATAGCAGCTCTTTCGAGTATTTACAGAGCGATGGTTATTCAAAACAATCCTGGAAAAGAGCAGAGGAAAGCAATTGATTGTTTATGTTCTTAAAGGAAGTTTATTCAAGAATACTGATAAATTCCTTTCTAAAGAAGGAATATACACGTGCGCTGGATTATCCATCAAAGAATTTAAGCGTACTTCTGTGTTCGTTAACTATTGTAAATATATATATATATATATATATATATATATGTATATATATATATGTATATATATATATGTATATGTATATATATATATATATATATATATATGTATATATATATGTATATATATATATATATATATAGAATAAAATGAAATATCATGATATGTAAATTTTATTCAAAACGTGTAGTAATGAATTAATACTAAGGAGAGAATGAGGGAAAAATCTTGGGCGTCTTTTCCCTTTTTATCCAGACTAATTTTACAGTGTAGACTGTAGAGCTCATCTACAATGAGTGATGTGCACGAAAGGCAAAAGAAACAAACCTGTCTAAATTCCAGATATTTTTGGGAGTTACCAATCACCTGTAGGCATCCGGTTACCATGGTAACCATGCACAATATTATACCTTACAATGTATCCCACTGTATTGCTGACATCTCTAGCAACATGCACATATATAGTTTTAAGGCGTTTCGATGAATCCTTCGTGAAATAAATGCAAAAACTGTGATAATTTTGTCATTTTCAGTGCCCCAATAGCGAAAAGCGTTACCGACCCTAGTCTTAATTTCTAGCTGTTTTTATTTCGCCTTTATTTCTCTGAGTTACAGCTTGTGTATAGTGCAGAAGCCCGCTGTATTGCGCTAAGCCGAGTGAGGGTGCATGCTCAATGATTGCCACAAAAAAACGGTTCAGGCGTCACAATCGCTGGGTATGCACTCTCACTTGGCTTGCTTCAACTCGGAGAAATAAAGACGAAATAAAAACGTCTGGAAACTACACTACACCGATCCCAGCTTAGCGTGAAAAGTTAGCTTGCAGGCAAAAACCGATGTTTGTCGCGGAAAAAGTCTTTGTACGCTAAGACTATAACACGCACCACTGGCATTGGCGCCTATAGCAGTGCTAGTGGTACGTGTAGTAGTCTTATAGTGTGCGCAGACGCTTCCTCGAAGAATGTGGTCATGTCGCAACTAAAATGGCCTGTAAAATTTCATTGATACCACAATTTGAAATCACATACTACCTAGGGGTGTTCCAGAGGGTCCAACCGACCACTCCATGCAGTCAAACCTTTTCTGCGGGGTGGGTTGAACGAAGTCATTTTTTCTGGGTCGCTGCGCCTGGACTATTAGTATAGTATGGTACAGACAAAGACGTATAGGACATGATAGAGCATGTTCTCCTAAATGTAGTCGTATTCACAATCTTCCCACGATTTTGCAATATTGTCGTTTATAATATTGGATTGTTATTGATAGCATGTCTTGCTCCTGTAGGACATGCTATCAATATACGAAGACAATTATATCTCCAGTGGGAACCGATCACCTTTAGATGTGCAATGTCTATATGTGGGGATTTCAGGAACATGTTTCGAATTTGTTCCATTGCGTTTGACTCCTTTACTTGACAATCCGGTCAGGAGTTATATAAATAAAGCACGTGCCACCATGAGGGTCTTCATGAGCAAGTAAATTCAGGAAAGATGATTACGTATAAAATAATGAGTGAAAAATAATCCTTGAATTACGAATTACGAATAATCTCATCAGTGGAGCATTCACCACTTTTTTTTCTAATCTTTCGGGCCGTGGTCCTCATAAATTATGAAGTGTATTCTATCCACATCGCCTTGTGTTTACGTATTGCTTTTGTATTCAAATTTATATTAATTTACTTCCTACATTCAATCCCTCACCAAGCTTTCTGTTACGGGATTCTGGCCATGGGGACTGCCTATCTGGCCAGTCTTATGGGTAGCGGCGTTCTTCAGGTAATTTAAGGGATGCTGATTTCTATGTATAGGCCTATGTCTGGTTGTTTGTATGTGTGTGTTATTGAAAGTGCACGTTATCCTAAACGCTTTGTACCTTATACCCTTTAACCTCTTACTGCACCCCTGTACTCCTCACACACACAAAAAGAAGAAGAAGAAGAAGAAGAGATTAGAAAGATAAGTAACATAACAGCTTTTCTTAGAAATACATGACAAGTGCTGATTCTGGTACTTTAGTATAGCATATTCAAAGCGACTGATTTATGTGTACCAAACATTACGACATACGTACTTATCGTTCTTATATGTACATCCAAATTTTGCTCCCTAATTGTTCTCTTATTAACTAGATCCAACTCCTCCCAGTGAACTTTCAGGCGTAACTCTTAAACTAGTAAGAGATATCGGCTCAGATCTTAAAATATATGAAACGAGGTCATCAGATAATTAAAATTTAGCATGACTAGAGTATACTGAATGTATCCATGACTATACAGTTGAAGTATTTCAAAGGGAAAAATGCAATGCGAATATGATACGCCTTTGTTTCATTGTCCAAAAACGATAAAGACATGACCATGCCACATTAATTCATGTTTATTTCAGCTTGGAGTTTCTCTTGTAGGAATTCTGGGAGGATGCCTGATTGGTGTTTTCTTACTTGGAGTTTATGTTCGTCGTAGTAATTCAGCTGTAAGTATATATACATACATACATAAATATATATATATATATATATATATATATATATATATATATATATACATATATGTATATGTATATGTATATGTATATGCAATGTACATATACGTTATTTCCTTTGAATGTTTGTTATCCATTGTTGACTTATACAACTTCCAGAGTCTTACAAGTTAAAATACATATAGATTTATGTACATTAGATGCATTTATATTGATAATACATTAATGCATTTGTGTATACATTATTATTATATTACTATCAATATTATTAACATTATCTCTCTCTCTGTATATATATATATATATATATATATATATATATATATATATATATATATATCGTTGACTTATACAACTTCCAGAGTCTTACAAGTTAAAATACATATAGATTTATGTACATTAGATGCATTTGTATTGATAATACATTAATACATTTGTGCATACATTATCATTATATTATTATCAATATTATTAACATTATCTCTCTCTCTCTCTGTGATATATATATATATATATATATTTATATGTGTATATATATATATCATATACATATACATATACATATATACGTTCTATGATGTATTGCTATGAATAAAAATTACGATGGTCGCACTGAATTATCGCAGGGTGCCCTCGCTGGATTCTTCACCGGTGTTATACTGCTGACTTGGATCAAGATCGGTTCCATTCTTTACCCCACTGACGGAGGTCAAAACGTGCTATCAACGGACAATTGCCCCGACCTGAACACTACAGACATGGCTTCGACTTCTAGCTCTCTTGTGACCGAGTATAGCACAACGCCAACCAGAGGGGAAGAATCCCGGTAAGACTCGAGAGATGGTGGTAGAATACATGTATAAAGACATGCAAGGCAGTTTGATTCAATATACAGGGACTATTATATATGCCATGCATTGCATGTTGACTTGTATTGATCAATTATACCCTGATTATCGCTTTTGTGACCAAAAGAATATTCAAATACATGTATGTCTTACATACTTTATCTTAACATTTTTCTCCTTTTTTTTTTCTTCAGAAAAAAACAAACACCGAGACCACCGAGCTTTCGCCCGACATTTATATGTCGATGAAGGGCAATCTGCTGATCAGTTGCAATGAAAACGCCTCGACGGAAGAATTTCATGAATTTGAATACGCACTACTCGCTGCATTCTATTAGGATTAGAACCGACACTTGCTGTCGGGCGAAAGCTCGGTTGTCTATAATAGTGGAGATGACGCCCCGGTGATCAGGAGGTCGTAGGTTCGAATCCTGCTCGAGCATGTACGCCCGTGATTTTTATCATGGCTACTACTGATCAATAATCAGTGCTTAATTACGTCGATGAAAGGCAATCTGTCAATCAATTACAATCAACATAATCTATTGTGTTGCTGTGTACACACGGAATTTGTATGATAACAGCTTTGTTGTTGTTGTGTTTGCCAATTTGGTATTAATGAAGATGATAGTTCTAAGAAAGCACATCACTCAAGCTTTCCAGCAGTTTGTGTACCGTGATTGACGAAGTTCTCTACTATTTTTTCTTGCGCTGTATATAGGGCTGGTATCACAGATCTGTATGCTCTCTCTAGTTTTCTCTACCCAACCATCGGCCTTATCGTGTGTTTTGGAGTCGGGGTCTTTGTCAGCGCAATCACAGGTATATCCTTTTCCAGTTGACAATCTTGTGCTACATCATTTTTCCATACGTATACACCATGTCAACATTACTTTAAACGCTTAACATTACTTAACATGCTTACGAAAAGTGGAATGTGCCCGATGTGTTCGCATGCAAATGTTTCCAGTATGTTGCTACTAGTAGCAGGACAATGTTGCTGTTGAAATGCTGAACTCTTTCAAAATATTGATAACACCTCTCCATTCCAGGTTTTAATGAGCCAAAGTCAGTTGACCCCGATCTAACCAGCAGTTGTTGCCACGCTCTGTGTTGCTGTGTGCCAGTATCGTGGAGAAAACAAGCTGGGTGCGGTGCGCACGATATAGAAAAGGTATACATTTACGGCTATTTTGAAAATGCAAAGAGGTTATTGCAAGTCTTGAATTACTTTTTTCCCCCTTCTGCGTTATCTACATCTATATATTTCATCAAAAATCAGTATACATTCCGTAATCATAAAGATTTTTTTTTAAGCCATTAGGGAAATTGAATTTATTTACACTTCGAAAACGCAGTTCAATAGAAGAGATAGATCCTGGCATTATGCATTTGAAGAATACTTTATCATTAAGCACACCGGAAAGACAATTATAGCAAAGACAGCAGCTACGACATGGCATTGGAAGTTAAAACCTACCCAGACCAATCTGATTTCTTCTCACTTGGCCGCAGGATTCTTTAAACACATAAAATATCATAATAACCGAAGAATTGATATACATACTGGGCATCTTGGCCAGTCTATTCAACTTATTCTTTCCTTAATTTTCCCTCTAATCAATATTTTCGCAGTGTATTATCCATGTCTGTAAATGAGTATGCAGAGGACGTTAAGTTGACGAAATGCGACGAAAAAGATTTGCACTTGCCTGAAAATTATCGCAAATCATCACATGAAAATGTAAATGATTGTATTATTTCTATGTTTTGAGACAGGATGCGCTAGATACATGTTTAACTTGAAAAAGAATAAATATTCTAAAGTTAGGTCGTAGCTGCAAGACAGAATACCATATGATACGTTAACAATGGTAACTATTTTGATTCTTCTTCTTTATTCTCTATTTAGTGTAATGAGGTTGAACTGAAGACATGCCAACATCTCTCCACGGACTCTGATGTCAAAGAAGTTAAGTCAGTTTCCTAAGACTTGGCTGCCAGCATGAATCAGTTAGGACATATTACTCAATATTGTAAGACGTACTCCTTGTTGATGAAGGACTTTTATAGCGTCGATCCATCATCACAATCTGTCGAGTCAGTTTGAAAGCCAGTCAGGTACGGAGTGTAATATGCTTATCGTAAAGTGTCTTTTCTGTATTCTGATATGATGTAGAGTGAATCTTGAAAAAAAAAAACAAGCAAAATTTCCTTTGTCTGACTCCTGAAAGGGACTTGAATGCAAGGGCAACGAAATATTCCACAGATTGGAAGAGTTAAAATTGTTGTTACAGGGTTTCAAATTGTGTATTTCGAAAAAAAGAGCCACCCTATAATTTTTAAGTTTTTTTTTCTTTTCCTGGGCAATTTCCAGGAAAAGAAGAAAGGTGTAACACGTATATAATTCGAACAACGCACCTCTAGAATCTGTTGAATCCATGAAACGATAAACCATCACTTCTGATTTGAGTGGAACCAACACATCAATAATACTGTCGATAAAGCCGATGAGTGTAATGTCCTTGTATTTCTAAAACTCAATCTTGGCATAAAATCCTCTGATGTCAAAGCCAAAGCTTGCACAACGTTGGTTCGAGCAATTGTAGAGTATGCTTCCTCAGTTTGGGACCCATCTACCAAGAACCTCATCATCAAAATGGACATAGTCCAGAATAGCGGGATTCGCTCCGAACCGCTACCATAATACCTCAAGTGTCACTAAAATGCTGTAAGAACTTGATTGAAACCACTCTGGAGCAGCGCAGAGAAAATGACGTGCCAACCATGACGTACAAAATGCATAATAATCTTACTCATCTTTCGGCACAGGACTATAATATCAAACAGGTTACTCAGTTAGCGAGAGCCACCCAAGCACATTCCTATCAGATACCATGCTCGAGACCTGAATCACATCTCCATTCGTTCTTTCCGAGAACAGTCTTGAAGGAGCTTGCATTCCCTGTCCTCGGATCAGAGCCTTAGAAGGCTCAGCCTCGGATATTGTTGCAGCGCCATGTGTGGGAGCATTTTGTATAAACCGACTACTAATGGTTGATCACATTGGTAAGTCTTAGGTTGTTACGTGCATGTAAATTATTCTGTAAATAAGCTGTATCATAATGTAAATAACACGGTCTGCAAGAACCTTCAGCTTATTGAAGAAGAAGAATAAGAAGAAAGTTATTTTGCAAACAGACAAACCAACGTCAATGATCATGTAACCTTATCCTTCCTTGGTGGATGTAAAAATGGTGCTGTAATTGCTGGATGAGCAGACTGCAATATTCTGTGACGTCACAATACAGAAATTGTTCTTTTTACTTTTCCAGTGAAATGAAGGAGCACTTGACTTACCTCTTTTCATGAGAACAAGGCAAGTGCCATAATGTGTCTCGCCCATTCGCGTACAAGAAATTTTACTCGAATGGGATGTAACAGATAAAAAAAGAGATATAAACAGATAAAAGGAGGTATAAAAGGGTAGAAATTTATGGCAAAAAACAAACGCGCCATATAAACTTAACGTTGGGCCCTTAAAGTACGTTGACCCCTGCCTGTGACCTTTGACCCTGTGGTGACCATCCACTCCCCAAGGGACATCTACCATCCAAGTTTGGTCACAAACGGACCCATGGATCAAAAGTTCGTTGACCCATGCTTGTGACCTTTGACCTTATGGTGACCATCCACTCCCCAAGGGACATCTCCCATCCAAGTTTAGTCACAAATGGAGTTATGGATCAAAAGTTATGACCAATAATAGAAATGTGCCTTAAAAACTTAATATTGGGCTCTAAAAGTTCGTTGACCCCTGCTTGTGACCTTTGACCTTGTGGTAATCATCCACTCCCCAAGGGACATCTACCATCCAAGTTTAGTCACAAACGGACCTATGGATCAAAAGTTATGACCCATAATAGAAACGCGCCATAAAACTTAACATTCGGCTTTAAAAGTTTTTAAAAGTTTTTAAACGACGGACGGACAGACGCCGCAGGCGATCCCTAAGTCTCCCCTCACCTCCAGTGGGGTCGACAAAAACCCTAAATTTTATGGAATTCTTTTTATATTTCTTTATACTGTTTTCCATGTGTGACGTCACGAAGTGTATAACTGTATACTCATCAAAAAGATTTTTATCCCCACCATGTAATCGTTATAAGCTCTTTGATACTTTTCCAGCGATGGCTGTACCGAATCTTAAAAAGTGCACAACTTTTTTGAACGGATCGTCCGATTTTCGTCAAACTTTCACTGTTACAACACCTAAATGTTGCTGTATTCACTCAATGCACTCTTGAGTTCAATTTCCCTTTAAACGTAAATGCTGCCGAACCTAGTAAATTGGGAGCTATGCCAAGATATACCATGAAAATGATAATTTGTATCTCTTAAACACACGGTATGGTAATTTGTGCCATTGTGCTACTGAGTTATTCATCATACCTAAACTATCTTATGTTCATTGACAGCATGCACACAATCTTCTCGAAGGGAAATGAGCGTCTCTGTCACGAGTCAAGTCGAAAAAAGTCTTTGTTTTCTTTGAAATTGATGTGTCAGCTTGTGAGCTCGGGTGTAATTCTTCATTAATATGATCAATATTTTTGAAAAATGAATAGGAAACGAAAATTATAAACTTTTTTGTATAAAGTTTGTGTCTTTCCTTCGTATGGTGGTCCATTTTGGCGATTATTCCAGCATTCATTATAAATCTATTTCGCAACAAGGAGAAAGACAAAAATTATCGACTATTCATTCATCTGTTTGCTTCCAATCCCACCAGTCCATTTGAGGAATGACACCACTCATTTAAAAGAACAGAAGTATGTAATAGTAATGATAACAATATAAATATATATATATATATATATATATATATATATATATATATATATTATATTCATAACATTTATAAACACACCCTTGTAGCTAAGCACAGGAATGTCAGTTTTGATGGAAAGGCTGTATTCAGGCCCTAAGAGTATCAAAGTATTGTCATCCTTTTGTGTACAAAGTACACTGTAGTCTATTGTAGGCCTATAAAGTAGATGTATTTCAAGCCCTCTCTTTCATTTTAACTGTATCATTGTCACATATTCATGCCCAGTTTATATTTCATTTTTCTCGATGGTAATTTGCGAATGAATATGAAAATAAAAGAATCTAAAAATGTTTATACTGTATACAGAAACCTGTGTTAATACATTGGTTGAATCCGTTCTTGGTCGAAACACTTTCACAGACTGGATACGAGCATGTGGAATCACACAATTTCAATATTAGACGTAAACTCGTGTTCAGACTTGTGTATCAATAATGATAAAACCAATGTATTTTCTATATCATCATTTAAAATCATCCTTGAATGAAAAAAAAATTATCATAACATTTCATAAACTGTGCTTGTTCCAGTCGTGTGTGTGTGTGTGTGTGTGTGTGTGTGTGTGTGATGAGCATGCTATACATTCAGTTTCAAACGTTATTATGTATCATGGAATGGACCTGGACAGATATGAAGATGTGGTGGATGTAAATTTGTAGGCTGCGTCTGCAATGCCTAATTAGTATATTTTTAAATGTATTTCGTGTGAGATGAGATAAGATGAGTCACCTTGTCCACACTCATACCACAGATCTCTTGAACGAATTTTATCCCTTAATTCACACAATCTGACTATTTTCAACTCTTTCTTTTTGTTTCAACAACCTTATTCTATCATTATCCAACCTCAAAAATACTACATCTTCTAATATCTCAATTACTTTTACCATTTTCTCAATTTTTGTTCTTACTTTTTTTTGCCAAATTTACCGAATATTTTCTGAGTGAAATTAAAATTTTTATGTTAAAAAATACCACAAATCCGTTCTATGTTCCATTTCATTCCGACATTTTTGCAATAACTAACATATTTGCCATCTTTACATAATTCATTGCTAAATTTCCATGTGATTGCTGAAAAAAAAAAGAAACATCTATTACTTTCCTCATCATTGGATTTATTAAAAAGTTACAAAAAGAATAGCTGAATGGTCTGGCGTAGAAGTTAACATCTTGCTCTCCTTGACACCATCAATCAATTCACTCGAAATGAACCAATAATCAAATCTGCACCTTGCACAAATGGAAATACTTGTCTGTAAGTAGATTATCTATCCAAAATATGAGTGACTCTCCATACATCCATTAAATTACATGTTTCAGAAAAAAAAACTATAAAAACACTGATCAAAATTGGTATACTTCTTTTCCGCTGCTCTCTCATTATAACCTAACTCAAGATTTCGTATCAAATAAAAATCTCCACCAATAAAAAATCAAAATTCCTTTACCAACAAAAGGGTACAGAATCTTTTCAACTTCTATAAAAAAAATCTCTCCTTTCTGTCTCTTTACCCCTCATTGGAAAGTGAACAGTTACAATAACAATTTCCGTGCGTTCTGAAATATTATTTCTTTGGTCTATAGCCAACATATTCAAGATTTAATTTGCAATAACCAACAACCAAACACGTTTATATTAGGTGGTGTACCACAACTCAAATCTGATACTCCATTTCACTCCTCTCCTCACTTTCGTTCAACTTCCGGGGAACTTTACGTATTTTGTAATATCTGGAATTTTTTTCATGCACCAGTTAGACATGCATTTTCTTTTCCCTGATTTATGCATCCATAATACACCCATTTTACATTCAAGGAAAGAAAATTACAACAAATAATGTCTAAATCAACATCCGCTAGAATCACAGACGAATACTGAGTACTGCTCAAACAGACACAGTTCACCTGACTCCGAAATACATCCACAACTAACATCTACACACACACACACACACACACACACACACACACACACACACACATCACTCAGACTTGTATTCACAACCACATTAACAGAGTCCGAAAAGACATACTCTTCCACAACCTGCTGATCGCGTCTCCTCCTCCTCCTCCCACTATTGCGAGGACAAGATCAATCATCGCGTATCAGTCTACCTGATATACCTACAATGCTGAACAGGGATGGCCCTTCTGGAATAGGCCTACATGTAATGCGACCGAAAATATTGTACATTTTTTTATCTCAATACACTCCAAAACAATTCATCATCCTGCCAAATCCCGTCAGCCTGGTTATTTCCTTGGCATACCCTTTCGATATATTGCAAGCAAGATCTATAAGATGGTAGAAAATGATTTTTAGCTCTTCCGAAAACTATGTTTTAGACTTAAAGAATATTGAACAAATTCTTTGTATGGTTATGCATGTAATCCGCATTCATGAGGTCTTCATTGTGTTAATAGCGTGGGGGTACTTGGGTGTGTCTACTGCCTCGCGGAGCCTCCATGTAAAAACTTGAACAGCCCAATGAAGAATAAAAAAATCCTTGGTACTCCTTTTAGTGCGAGGTCAGTGGTTAAAAACTTATGACCCTTAGGCATATTTTAAAGACTGGTCATAATAATTACGATTGTTCGGTCCATCAGTTTAATTAGGTTCCGTAAAACCATTTTATGAGATCTACAATATATGAATTTCGAGCTCTTCAGAAACTTACTGAGGGAGGCGCAGGGAATAGCTACCTTGTTTCATTCTATTTCATTTCCCTCAAACGAAAAACCAACCTAAGAAACTATTAAAGAAACTTCAAATTCAGTTGTGACCGATGAAGTGCAACAGTAAGTATCTCTTCGTAATAATAATATGATGATCATTCTTGTTTGAAACAAAAGTGGCTGTAATGATAGTCAAATAAGAGATTTTCGGCAGCAGCGCACATCTCTGACCGGCGTTGAACAATTCTGAGTGCATAATATGAAATTTTGCAAAATGATGCTGACCAACAGTAACTGTTCTCCAAATAAGAACCTCTTCTGAGTAACGCCGGGTAAATCATGAGCTACGAGTTAGATACGATGGCCTGCCTCAACGATTTTAGGTACATTGTACTAGTACTTTAATCTATAGCCACTTACATAGTAATCTGCACGATGTTACTGTTCAACACAATTTACAATGAACATTTTGCACCGACAAAAAGTCTGCTAAATTAGTGGGTATTGCTGAAGGATTCAGAAAGCCGATGTTTGACTATCTCGCATCTGTTCTTATGGAAAGGGCGAAACATAATCCTACAGTCTCATGCTGTTTGGATATTGTATTTGAAAACAAAGAATATCATTTTGGCACCATTTTACTTAATCCATAAGCCACGAAACCCATTAATTGGCAAGAGATTTTCTTTCTTTCTCCTCTTACGAGGGACTTGGATTTTGTTCATAATTTCAAAAGACATAACTTTATAGGCCTAATCTCATGAAATCAAACACTGTATGATTTTACAAACATGCATTAATTAGTGACAACATCACTCTGTTCAGTTGAATTGAAATACATACAAATTTTAGCGTTCATTTCTCAGGTGAATATCCTTGTACTTTTTAGTGCTTCTTTTTATTAAATGTTCGTCAACAATGGTCATTATGACGTCTGTAAAGTATAAACAATGTTTTATGGACTTTTTTACATCTCTGACTAACAGTAAACTGTATTTTATGTGTAAAGAGGTCCATAAAGTTTCACGTAACCAATTAGATAACTACAACATTCTGTATATCTTCTCCACTGTGACTGCTAATACTGGATAATAATATGATCTTATGATCTTAAGGGTAAATTTTGTTGTTGATGTACCCGACCTGGTAGAACTCTGACTTGATTTTGTCAATATTAACATCGTCATGATAGTTGTCGTGTTCATGACAGATCGTCAGTCTTAGGACGTGACAATTCACTGGTTTTCGACTAAAAAGGCGAAATTTGGAAAGATTTTTCGGCAACACGAGTCTCGCTCTCATCTGTTGTTTCAGCTACGTATCAAGGAGCGTGATTACTAGCGTTGACTTCGGTGTATACTCATCTGACACAATTTTGGTGACACTGCATAACAATCGAAAAACACCCGATAACATTTTGTATATTGTCCATTAACACGTGCGCGTTAAGAGAAAAACTTGATAAAACGTCTGACAATAAACTGTGTTCAACTTCTTAAACACTTCTAAAGAATGACCTCATTCATTTCACCTCCAGTGTAAACGGCTAGTATTTTTTCGTGTCATTCTCTTTCTTTTTTTTACGAAAGATTTCTATCCCTGACTTTGGTGTACACTCATCTCGAACAATTTTATGACACTGCATAACAATCGTTAACATCCGTATGTCATCAGTATATTGTCCATAAACACGTGCGACTTAAAAGAAAACTTGAAAAAATGTCTGACAATAAACTTTGTTTATCCAACTTGTTAAACATGTTGAAAGAATGACCTCAATATTTCACCTCCCATGTGAAAAGGCTTATGTTTTATTTCTATTCTCTTTCTTTGTACGAAAGATTTCTAACGTTGACTTTGGTGTATACTCATCTAAAACAGTTTTGGTGACAGTGCATAACAATCGGAAGCACCCGATAACATTTGTACATTGTCCATTAGCACGTGCGCGTTAAGAGGAAAACTTGATAAAACGTGTGACAATAAACTGTGTTCAACCTTTTAAACACTTCTAAAGAATGACCTCATTCATTTCACCTCCAGTGTAAACGGCTAGTATTTTTTAGTTTCATTCTCTTTCTTTTTTTACGAAAGATTTCTATCCCTGACTTTGGTGTACACTCATCTCGAACAATTTTATGACACTGCATAACAATCGTTAACATCCGATGGCATCAGTATATTGTCCATAAACACGTGCGACTTAAAAGAAAACTTGGAAAAAATGTCTGACATTAAACTTTGTTTATCTAACTTGTTAAACATGTTGAAAGAATGACCTCAATATTTCACCTCCCATGTAAAAGGACTTATGTTTTATTTTTATTCTCTTTCTTTGTACGAAAGATTTCTAACGTTGACTTTGGTGTCTACTCATCTGACACAATATTTTTTGACACTCCATTTAACGATCGTTGAACACTCGATAACTACTTTGTATGCTGTCCATTAACACGTGCGAATTAAGAGAAAACTTCATAAATAGTATAACTTTGTCTAGCCGACATTTAAATGCGCTGAAAGAATAACCTCAGTTATTTCACCTCAAATGTAAAACGGCTTAGTATGTTTTGTTTCCATTAGCCCCCCTAAAAAACAACAACCATGAATTCTTTGAAAAGGCTACGTGTTACCATCGTTTTACTTTTCAAGCAATGCTTATAATGGCGGCCCTCTGCATAATCGCTTCTACAATCGTAGAATGACTTACAACCTTCTACATAGCCGTAAAGCCAAAACATAGTTCTCGTATGCCGGCAGATCTGTCGATTATTGCTTTAGAGGCAACCAAACCCCAAAGAGAAATGTGGATTGAGTGAAAACAGCAACATTAGTACGACCCATCAGTGAAAGTTTGAGGAAAATTTTGATTTGATTTGATTTGATTTATTGGTTTCTGTATCATCATTGTACATACACATTTGATGCAAAAGTTACATGAATATTAAAGTTTTGGTGTTGGAACCGCTGGATGAGGAGACTACCAGAGGTTATGGTGTCACGTGTGTACAAAAATATATAAAAGAAGAAATATAAAGGGAATTCCACAAAAACATTTAGTATAATGAAAGAGCACTTGACCAACCGCTTTCAGAAAGCAGGGGAAATTATATTGCTACCCTTAACATATGTGTCAGTATCAAGTTGATAGAATGTGTAATTTTCATGTAAAGTGAATTTTTGTGGAATTCCCTTTATATTTTCTTTGTATTGTTGTCCACACATGACGCCATGGTAGAGTCTCCTCATCTAGCGGTTTCAACACCAAAACTTTAAAAATTCATAACTCTTGCATCGATTGTCAGATTTCCTCGAACTTTCACAGGTGTGTTCTACTGATGTTGCTGCTTTCACTCAATCCACGTTTCTCACTGGGTTTTGGTTTCCTTTAAAATATACACATACGCATAGTGAAATAACTCTGTAATAACACGATTTCAGTTGGGTAAAAACAAAAATGGGAAATATTAGCCGAAAAGATTTTGCCGGAAGTCCGCAATATAGGAGCTTAGCCTTTAGCACTTTTCATAATCATTTATAGGTAATCGACACATCGGGCAACAACGATTTACGTCGATCTTCAGCACTAGAGTGAATCGCATGCAGCGTGTTGGAAAATACGATTGCAAGGGCACGATCGATTATCACGTTACGTTCTACCTTCCCACAATGCTGAGAGCGGGGTGAACGGGGAGGGCTCTTCTTGAACAAAAGTAATGCATTATGATCGAAATTATTCTACACTTATGGTCTCAAAACACTCCCGAACAACTCATCCTGGCAAATCGCGTCAGACGAGCAAGTATTATTTTTAGTAGTATAGACCCTTTCAATGTTCTGTAAGTTGAATTTCAAGTGATGGAAAATGAATTTAAGCCCTTCCGAGAACTGTATTATTTGCTGTAAACTTTACCACATATCAAGCGATGGCAAATGCCTAAGCCAGTAAAACAAAAAAGAAAAGAATTAAAGGCGACAAAGTACAAGGCAGCGTATAACAATATAATTCGTCACTAAAAATGGTTGTACACAGTACAGTACAACGTGGCTCGCCACTTTCACGAACCAGACGAACATGTTGACGAAGGTGCGGGGTTTATGTCAAAATCTTAGTTTAAATTACCCCATGGACTAAGATAAGCTTGAAGAAACAATGACAATGACCGTGACAATTATTCGTTAATCCCGCGTCACCGTTACCGGAATTGAGGATATTACATACATAACAAAATAATGATAAGTTACAATGCTTATAATTATATACTATGTTCCATACTTTAAACTTATGTTTTACATATACAAAAAATCGATCCAATGTTAATTGAATAAGCTGTTAAACTAAAAGACACCAAACACAGTGACGAAAATGTAAAGGAAATGAAAAGAAAATGATGTAGAAATATAGCAATACGGAGGGAGAAAAACCACGATAGGCGACAGTACATAAAGCATAATATAACTGATGGTGATACAATAAATTAAACCTCTTCAAAGTGTAAAGGATATTACTGCGTGTACATGCATTGCGATAGGCTTGTGCTTGTTGCTTTGGTCAGATAGGACACAAATAAAATAAAGGACCTGCAGCACTGATGAAAACGCGAGATTTACAATGTCTATTATTTACGTCTATACAATTTATGGAGCGCAAGGTTGAAGTCTGTTGAAAGATGAAATGAACACGTACAGGATTATTATGATTGTATTTAGGGTTAAACTTTGTCTTTCTTATCGCTATGATAATGACGGTGCTTAAAAGTCTTTCACGAGGATTTCGTGTCGGTATAAATTTTTCCCCTCTTGTGTTTGCTGAATGTAGCAAAAGGGAACGATATACAGTAACAGGATTTGATATCTAGATGATTAGTGGCAAATGAAAGAAATATTATGCTATACTACTACTACTACTACTGATGATGATGATGATGATGATGATGATGATGATGATGATACCTATGGATACCTATGGAAGATTCTGAACGCAGGCTGAACCTCTGTATTCAAATCCAGGTTTAGTACTTGAGATGAGCTGGGTCGTGAATGGGTTAATTGTCCCAGAATTTATCCAGACCAACTTCAAAACTGAAGACACTGGGTGCATCTATTAGATTTCTTGGTAAACTATTCCATGGTTTCCTGATACGCATGTAAAATGAGTTTCTTCTTGTAGTGGTATGTGAACGAAAAATATATAACTTTTTACTATGTCCTCTTGCGCATTTTTTCATTAAACCCAAATCAGGCACTACTTCCTGATCATATTTATGAAATAATTTAAAAACTTCAATCATGTCACCTCTCGCCCTGCGGTATGCTAAAGTTGAAAATCCGAGGCGCCTCAATCTCTGTTCATAAGATACAAATCTTATTTCAAGTACTAATTTTGTGGCCCTCCGTTGGACATTTTGTAAAGCTAATATATGTTCTTTCAAATAAGGACTCCATACCGCATGGGCGTATTCGAAAAAAAAATTGTCTTTATTTAGATAAACAAATGTGCGTCTTATTAAATTCATAATCTTATCGGCTTTGTTTATTTGTTCCTGAAAATATTGTTCAAACTTAAGTTTAGAATCAACCGTGACTCCTAGGTCCTTGCATGAATCTACGTGTGAAAGGTAATGTACAGTATTTGCAATATTCATAGTGTAATCATACAAGTTGTCTTGGTTGCCAACCGTTAACCGTTCATCAAACTCGCTAAAATTACAGGTACCTCGAATCAAGCATAATTGGGGGATCGGGCTTTTTCATATATGGGCCCAAAATTATGGAATGGCTTACCAAAATCTCTTAGAGAAGCATCTTCCATTGATGGTTTCAAAAAGAATCTCAAGACATATGTTTTTAATTTAAATTGACAATATTGTATACCTGTATGTATAGTATGTGTACGTATATAGGCCTATTGTTTGTTGATTTATTTTCTTATTATTTTCTGTGATACTGTTGTAACGTGACACAATATGTACTCTGTTCTATAGCGCCTTGAGTATCTTTTTTAGGTAAAAATGTGCGCTTTATAAGAGTCTCACTATTATTATTATTAACACAACATTTTTGGGAGTGAAACCTAAGAAGCCACTTATTCGACCAAGAAATAAGACAATCAAGATCTTTTTGCAGAAACACAGCGTCTCTATTGGAAGTAACATGTTTAAAAATTTTCGTGTCATCAGCAAACAAATAAATACTACAGGAAGTTACCTGCTCGGGAAGGTCATTAATATACATAACAAACGACATAGGACCAAGGACACTTCCCTTGGGAATACCACTAATGACATCATCCCAATATGAGACAAAACCATTAACACAAGCACGCTGCTTCCTCCCAAGAAGAAAGGATTTCAGCCAATCAAGCAAAGGATTAGCAATGCCGAAAGACTCAATTTTTGCTAACAATCGTCGATGCGGTACCTTGTCAAAGGCTTTAATGAAGTCTAAATAAATCACATCAACAGAACCACCTCTTTCTAATAAACTTGTCCACTCATCTAATATGTTAAGCAATTGTAATGTTGTTGAACGACCTGAGACAAAACCAAATTGTTTCATACTGAGAAGACTATTTGAACACATAATTATGTTCATAAATCTCATCTCCTAAGATAGATTCCATGACCTTACATACAATACATGTCAAACTTATAGGCCTGTAGTTTACTGGGAGTTTCTTGTCTCCTTTAAAAAAAAAAATTGAACTAATTTTGGCCTTCTTCCAATCATTTGGAATAATCCCTGTAGCCAATGAAATTGAAAAGATTGTGCTCAAAGGCTTGGAAATGACTGTAGCTAATTCACGTAATACTCGAAGGTGCAGGCCATCTGGACTTGGTGATTTAGAAACATTCAGTTTTTCCAATTTATGTAACACAGACTCTTCACTGAAATCAACACTACTCAGACGTGAGTTGGTGTCACACTGTTGAACTAAAGGCACTGGTCCATCAGGCTCAACAGTGAAAACATTTGAGAAATGCTGCAGTAGTACATTACATTTACCTTCATTTGATTCAACTAAAGTATCACCATTACTATTCCCACCTGTAGTAAAGGTGAAATACCACTCTTAACTTTAGTCTTGAATTTGGCATATTGCCAAATTTTTGGGGGGTTACTTTTAACTTCTTTTGTCATACTATGTTCACATTCCTTCTTGCATCGTCTTGTAGCATCCTTAACCATGTTTCTAGCTCTATTGTACAAGATCTTCTTTTCATAACTTCTGTCTCTCAGATACCTTTCCCAACATCTATGTTTCTTGCGTATTGATGAGAGAGTTTCAGAATCAACAGGAAAATCATTACCTTTGCCCCAGGTATATTTACCCCGGGTAACTTTAGAGGGAATAAATTTGCTCTGAGCTTCCTCAATTTTGTTTTCAGATGAGCCTATTGTTGTTCCACATCATCATTCATAGTTGCAAATTCATCATCCCAGTTCACACTGCTTAATGACTCTCTCACAGCACCAAAATTACCCTTATTGTACAGAAACCTTTCTCTTGTCTGCTTATCACTATAATGATGGTATTATAATAATATCCATAATAATAATAATGATAATGATAAAAGTGATAATAATTGTTATATAGTTTTTATAGATATTTTCAATATGGCGTTTAATACGGGCATTTTCTAATACAGAACATCATACTGAAACTGAAATTAAGATTCAGAATATGAATAGGTCTTTAGTCCATTGTTTAAGTGCTTTCTATTCTTTAAAAAAAAGTGCCTCTCAGGTTCGCAAGTTTGAGGTAACTTGAATGCTTTCCTTGACGTCCAATACGCCAATCAAATCTCTAAATCTATTACCTTCATTTTTTTAATAACAGTATCAAACACGCCAAAAAACAAAGCAATTTTGTCTGTATTTCCCCACATTTTCAGACGGAGAGGATTTTCAAAAACACAGCACACAGCAAAAGCATCAACAACAAAAATATTGAATGGATTGAAAGACTAAACTTATATTCATTTTGATGATTAATAACAGATACATTATTTGCGAAAAACCCATGCCCTGTCTATACATTTCTCAATCTCAAGTAGATATGGAAACTTAGTCTAGCATGTAACAAAATGTTCATTGTGTAACTGTGATAACATGCAATTCTTTTTAAAATTTGAAGAATACGGAAAGTCCATGCGAGATTTTGCTATTCAACATTAGGCCTATTACTTGCGAGGTTTTTTTTCCAATGTCGTGGTGATATTATTATACGTTATGTTTTGTAAAATCTTCTCACAGCTAGAGATATGGAGAATCTTGATTTAATCAGTTTTGTGACAAACAATATATATATATATACATATATAAATCTCCGTCTTATCACACTTTATATAAGTCAATTATAATAACAACAAAGATAACTGCATGCGAGAGATGGAGATTTCCGTGAAATGTATTGCATATTATAATCATA
This sequence comes from Diadema antillarum, assembly GCF_040938485.1. Lineage (NCBI taxonomy): Eukaryota > Metazoa > Echinodermata > Echinoidea > Diadematoida > Diadematidae > Diadema > Diadema antillarum. The sequence goes on along the minus strand of NW_027272570.1, from coordinate 36,116 downwards.
TAATGCGGCATCTACACTTTGGGAGTTTTTGCTTTAAAAGCAGAAGCGACCGGGGGACGGGTGGGGTATTGAAGGCGTTCACGTTTCTATGCAACCTTTCACGTTCGCAGCTGCTTTTTAATAGCATCATCCAGTGTTCCTTCGTTCAACATATAATTCATCCGTTCATATTCGTGTTTCAATATTTCGTGTCATAAATGTATGACAATGTTTATGTCATTTTTATTATCAGATTACTGAATCAAGTGATGGAATAAAACCAAACGTAGCTGTAAATTCGCGACAGATCGAAGCAGGCAGGCTTACTGTAGAGAACTTTCTCGGAAGTTCAGTGTTCGGAGCTGTCGAGGTACAACCATTTTCTCATTGCCTTGAATTGTTTCGAGACCAGTTGGTAAGTATACGATTGTAAATTTTTCCCACTGTTTCCTCCTCTGTGTTTTCATGCATGTAACACAATGAAATATTATGCCTAGGCCTACGGTTATATTGACCAATTCTTTTTAGGTCTAGGAAATGCGTAATAGTAGTAATTATTATAATAACTTCATTTCATTTCATTTCAGTCATTTATTGCCCATATCATGGATGTATGTTTTGTTGACATGCTTTTTGCATAAAAAAAGTACGATACAATATTATTTCTTTTACAAAATAATACAAATGCAAATAATAATAATGATAATATTAAAACAAAAATAAAGAAATACAAGCAGACACAATTGCTAAGTGACTATCAAATAACTTTAGGGACGACACTCACTGGCAAGTGACTGGTGTACGCTTAATAGGAAAATAGACGGCACCGACGATGAACTATTGGGAATTCAACAGTAAGTCCACGGTCAAATGAAACTGATGACTTCTCACCAGCAAACAGAAAAATTTAAATCCATCTTCAATCATCAACAGCCACGTGGCGACAAAAGTCCTAAAAAGTTTTGAGTGACCAACGCTTTGATGATCCATTGCTGAGAGACTTTCGAACAAAACAGGAAGTTGGTATTCCTATATCAATATACGATTTCAGACTATGAGTCTATGGCAGTAAGACGATCGAGGAGGATGCTACGATACTGGTTCTTCTACTGTATTCAAAAAGAAGAAGAAGAAGAAGAAGAAGAAGAAGAAGAAGAAGAAGAAGAAGAAAAAGAAGCATTGTATAACTTTATTGATTATCTCGGTCAGTACACATGGTCAAGGATGTGCTGTTTGGGCATGGTGATTATGACCATGATGACGGTAACAAGATAGAGTTTGAAAGGGAAGCAAGTCATATGAGGCCTTATACTGCTTTCCTCAAAAATGTTCTATTATCTTCTGCAGATACTCTATTCTATTCATTTGATTATGCAGCATTTTCATATTCACACGGCATATAAGACGTCTTTGAGGATTAAACTACCAATACAATGGTACCGTTTTCAGATTTCAGTTCAATTGACATTTATTTTCATTTGATCACAAGAACAGTCATAGACATATAAGTATAGATTACAAAATTATTATTTCATCATTTTGTAGAAAATACATAATAAAAACATCATGCAGTATGATAAACCATAAAAACAACTTCGTTGAATAACCACAAATAAAGAAATGCGCACTATGGAAATTTGACAGAAAGGTGAATATAAGGATGGAAAAAGGGGGCCCACTGAAAAGCAGAGCTTGTAAGATATGTGGGTCATGAGGCGTGATATCCGAAACTAATTCATGTACAACAGGTCACAAAAAACAACAAAATAAACAGTTACTATTATCTAATACAACAAAACAAAAATACAAATTGCAAATTAAGACACTGGCAATTACAGTGTTACAAGCTGCAGACACTATGGAATGTGTCGTGTGTATAGCGGGAAAATACAATACAATATTACATATACATACAGATAGTATAATGAACACATTCATACACAATACACAAAATATACATCATGCGATAAAGAGAGCATAATGACATTACAAAACAACGAAGAACAAGAAAAGAGAGGACAGAAGAGATGAAAAAAGACAGAGGAATAGAAGTTCTGCATGACAGTATACAGACCCACGCCACTTTATTATCAGGACACGTGAAAACAGACATATTATCACATGATTGATTTGAGTATCCAAAGTTATATCTCGAAAGCAATAATTTTCTAAATTTATATCTACATGAAGTGAATGAAACGGATTCTTTTAAAGTAGACATTCAAAGAAATTTGGTCGCAATAAAACTGCAATATGGGAATTTCAATGTATAATGAAGAGTATTATAAATCATGTACCAAGAGAAAAGATATGCTTTCCACCTCATACTCATATTCGCTATTTAAAAAATCGGGCCCTATAGCAGCATTCAGAAAGACTCCGCTGAACTGTCCGCCAGAAGTCTCGTGTCGCATACATGTCATCCAAATTATTCCAAAGTTTTGGGCCAGTATAATCAATGTACAGTATTTTGAGCATCCGCTGTCCTCAAGAAAGGATGATGAAATTCGTTGGATCTTGATTGTGCACATGGCTGTTTCGGTAGAATAAATCATGAAATACTTTACGAAGTTGATGATTGTTATATAATCAAACATGAACTGGCAAAGTTGAAATATCTGTATACTCTATGGTTATTGTATTAATCGAGAACGTAAAATGCTGTCACTCACAGACTTTCAAGGTTTAATAAGATACGTAGGCATATCAATTTGTGTTTATTCATGATACCCTCAACATCACTCAGGTCATTAAGGTCTTTTGCGGTGAAGCGAATATCTAGAAACATTAAATATTTTTAGATATTTTTTCGTCTATTTTTTCTTCAGATTACTTGGATACGCCCGCAAAAAAGAAAATCCTTCAAAAAAACAATGTTTTTGTTGTGACCTCATCTGTCAATCATTGCTAAAAGTACTGATAATATAATGTTTAAGAAAAGACATTGGAAGGCACCTTCCCCTAGAATCAGCATAATTTGCGAAACAAAATACATGGCGAAGGAATGTGCAAGTTATGCTCGGTCGCGGGGAGGGTGCATGCCAATGTCTTTTGTTAATCATATTAGTACTTTAACAGTGATTGACAGATGAGGTCACAACAAGAATATTGTGGGGCGTATCTATAAGTAATCTGAAGTAAGAGAGAAAAATTATTCGAAAATACAATGTATGTGAAATGTTTTTAGATAGTCGTTTCAACACAAGTCAACATGCATTTGTATTTCATCGTGTCTTTAGGGTAAATAAACCCTAACATTTTGTTATATCTTTCTTTGGTTAATCAGCTCTTCTGCCTCCTCGGGAAGGCATATTAATTGGACTGGAATTGACACTTACTTTGCCGTCGGGACTCAAACTTAGTTGCAAAACAACACTTGATTAAACTTTGCCGTTAATATATGCTTGCAATAACCTGCACGATCTGTTTTAAGCATTTATAAAACTTGCGGATTAAATCACTGTGCTTCGACAATTTTTAAACAAAAGTCACAATGACAGACGCCAGGCAATTCTCAGTGTGGGACTACGTGGTGTTCGCTGCCATGCTCCTAGCTTCGGCAGCCATCGGTGTCTATGCCGCGCTCACTGGAGGACGTCAGCGAACTGCCGACGAGTTTCTTCTCGGAGATCGCAAGGTGAACATCTTGCCTGTCGCACTCTCCATGACGGTGAGCTTCATATCTGCTATTTCAGTCATTGGCAGTCCAGGAGATGTCTACGTCTACAACATCATGTACGGTTGGGTTGCAGTCACTCTATGCATTGGATCATTTCTCGCCATCAGATGGTTCCTCCCAATCTATATGAGACTCAACGTGACAAGCATTTACGAGGCAAGTCGTTTTGAAAGTTAACTAGACCAATTCAGTTGTGCGAATGACATCATTATGAGAAATCAACAACGATTTTGTCATCAAAATACGAACGACTAGAAATATCTCTATGGCGACTAGTATGTCTCGGTCGTGATGCGTGGTTCTCCCAATAGAACTAGGCCTATAGTGTACGTCTTGACAATGTGAAACGACAATTTCACATAAAATGTTGGAAAAAAATAAAGTGGCATGTTTGTCACAAATTTGTTGAGTGTTTACTTTCCTTGAACTATAGGTTTAATCTGGATGCACGGCTGAACTGTTTAAGAGAGTATATATACGGGAGATTTGAGCATTTTCACATCACCTTTGACCTTGCCCTTTGACCCCATGGCCCAGAACAGGGCCAGCGCACTTGAGGCCTATTAGCCCCTTAAGTGCCACCAGAAATTTGCCGTAAACCCCCCCCCCTTTTATTTATTTATTTATTTTTTTTTTGCTTGTCAGCTGATTAAATCCGGAAGTTTCACCCAAAATATTTACTGCACCACCTAAATTTTAAACAAGTAGCGCCGCCTCTCCACCATTTCTCAACTATATAATCACTAATTGGTAACGTCCATTTTCACTACAAGACGTTTTCAAACTATGACAAAATCAAGACATTTGAAAATTTTTCCTTGGCCTTTGACCCCCATGGGCAATATCTTTTCCTACAAAAGCACTGTGCAGATGTCTGTATACTTACCTAGCTTAAAGGACAAGTCCACCTTCATATACATAAGGATTGAGAGAATGCAGCAATATTAGTAGAACACATCAATGAAAGTTTGAGGAAAATTGGACGATCCGTTCAAAAGTTACGAATATTTTAAGTATCTGCGCAGTCACTGCTGGAAGAGAAGACTACTACAGTGTATGATGCCACATGCGTACAACTATATAAGGAAAATAAAAAGAGAATTTCACAAAACTTTACTTTTTGAATAAAGTGCACAGTTCTTCGACTTGCTACTGACGTATGTTAAGGGTAATATTATTCCCCCTGCCTTCTGAAAGAGAGAAGTCGAGTGTTCTTTTGTTATGCGAGAAAAATTGAAATTGTTGAATTTTCTTTATTCTTTCTTTGTATCGTTGTACTCATGTGACATCACAAGCTATAGTAGTCTTTTCATCCAGCCGTGACTGAGCAGAAACTTCAAAAATTCATAACTTTTTAACGGATTGTCCGATTTTGCTCAAACTCTCACTGATGTGTTCTACTAATATTGCTGCATTCACTCAACCCACATGTCTATGATGGTGAACTTGTCCTTTAATTAGGTTAATGCACTGAGTAATATCCAAGGTATAGAGAAAAGGACCTTTCAGTGTTAAAAAGTAAAATTTTAGTAGCTAGACATGACCTTTGACCCTGGACCTTTGACTCCACATATAGCATGATCAAAATATTCCCAAGAGAAGCACTGTCAGGCAGCACATGAATTTTTACTAAGTTTCATTATGATACATCGAGCCATTCCTGAGATATGGAGAAAAAATGAAATTTTAGGATTTTTACTTGACCTTAAAGTGCCCTAGTTGACCCTATACCCCATTGGGCAAAAACTTTCCCTAGAATCTTAATGTGGTATTACATTTATACATGTATATATAAATATATATATCTAACTAAAACAGACAAACCAGTCCCAGGAGAATCACTATCAGGCCATTCATTCTTCTGTACAAAGTCAAGCACGTACACATTTTCATAGAGGTATCTTGAGCCATTTCCGAGATATGGAAAAACGTAAAATTTTAGAAGTTTTACTAGACTTTTTTGACCATATGGTCTAAAACTTTACCGAGAAAAACTTTATTTGGTAATACATGTATACACTATGTTTCATGAAAACAGTCGAGGCATTTCATAAATAAGCCTATGGGTGAAGTAGTTAAATTTTAAGAATTTGATGTTGATCTTTGATCTTTGACCTTGAGCAAATAAATGTTGATAGGAATACACACCAAAGTTTCATTTGGATTCATCGCTTGAACGGTTCTTAAAGGGATGGTATAGTATTGGTTGAGGTAAGGGTTCAGCTTTTAACGTTTTGTCAGGTATTCAGAACCACTCTATGAAATGTTAAAGAGCATACAATTCTAAGGGGAATTGAAAATTTATTTGATGAAAAACGGTTTTGAAATGATTGAGATATCCAAAAACAAGGTAAAACAAAGAGATACTAAACATGGCCTGTCACACTTTATTGGGATCGCCTTTTTGAATATCCCATGCAGTGATTCATCATTATGAGAAATCAACAACGATTTTGTCATCAAAATACGAACAACTAGAAATGTCTCTATGGCGACTAGTATGCCTCGGTCGTGATGCGTGGTTCTCCCAGTAGATCTATATTGTACATCTTGACAATGTGAGACGACAATTTCACATAAAATGTTGGAAAAAAATAAAGTGGCATGTTTGTCACAAATTTGTTGAGTGTTTACTTTCCTTGAACTATAGGTTTAATTTGGATGCATGGCTGAACTGTTTAAGAGAGTATGTATACGGGAGATTTGAGCATTTTCACATCACCTTTGACCTTGCCCTTTGACCCCATGGCCCAGAACAGGGCCGGCGCACTTGAGGCCTATTAGCCCCTTAAGTGGCACCAGAAAATTGCCGTTAAACCCAAATTGCCGTTAAAAACCAATTTTCATCAAATAAACTGTGAATTCCTCAAGAATTACATGATCTTTCATATGTTATTTCAATAGAAGTTTGTCATCTTTTCACGAACACACACACGAAAAAGGTTGGAAGCCTGCAGCCCCCGCCATCTAAACCAAAACTGTACCATCCCGTTCAGTTACGTTGCCCACTCGATTTATTACGGGCAGTGGGACGGACAAACTGACGGAAAACCCAAAAACATAATGCATCAGGCAACACTTCTTGGCGGAGGCGTAAAAATCCTTACAAAACATATACCTAAATAGAGTGAATGTATAAGTAGATTTATTACAAGAACGTAATTGTATTTTAAAATGCAAGAGGAGATCGTCATCCACAAATATTAGGCTCCTACTATGCAGTTTGCGAGACTGGGAGAATGGTCCTATCTGTGCGTTGTGGCGTAGGCTCTACAGGTACTCAGTAATTCATTCTTAAACTGAAACAAGAACAAGAACAACAACAACAACACACACACACACACACACACACACACACACACACACATACACACACGCAAACAAACATACACACAAACAAACACACACATACTGAGAATCTCGACCTAAGGGGTGTCAGTCTATACAGATTTGGGATAAACCCTGTGCTCCAGACATCCAGAAATATTTTTGGCCAAATTTCAAAAAAAAAATGTTTTTTTGTTTGTTTTCTGCCTTATTTAAACAAATAGAGAATTTTGCCCCACCCCATGGTGAATGTGTGTGCAAAATATGGAAATTGTTCTGCCTATCTTGACATGTATCTGAATTCCGTCAAATGTGGCAAATTTTGTATAAGTTTTTAATGGTTTGTGTTTATTTTTCAAGATATCAATAGTCCAGAGTTGTGAAGAATCATTTCATAAACCCTCTGTGCTTCTCTGATTTTGACAGTACTTAGACATGAGATTCAACCGAGCCATGAGACTGAGTGCCTCACTGCTTTACTCCCTTCAATTAGTAAGTATATTAGTTCCTTTACTAAAGTCTTGTTCGTCCACGTGATAATATGATACTAAAAACCGATGGAAGATGAGGATAGTATACCTTGGTCATTAATTGCTTATATGACTTGTTAGGGTCTGGTAAAATTATGGGCAAAGGTGACTAAAACCAGTAGTGTCTACTTTTCACTCAGGGGCGCAGTTCTGAAATGAATAATAGGCCTATACTATTGGAGGCCCCGAGCTAATAGTTTTTACCAGAAAATTTAAAATTTGGGTCAAATATTTAATAGAAAAGGGAAAATATGAGACAAGAAGTCGTGTGATTGATGCGATGTTGTGGAGGAATCCTACAGCGACTATACGATGTCAGAATCACTATGAGATGTCAAAACTGCTTTGTTACATTTCACAAAGTACAAGCAGCAAGCGATGTCATAATTGCCTTGTGACATCATTTCGCAAATAATGTGTTATTTGAGAAATGTCGTATTAAAAGGTGACGCCATCTTCTAAATAGTACATTTTGCAATACCAACCATGCCAACATTTTGAAATAGTCCTAAATACAAATACTTATCTGAAGCTCTTTTAACCAATCAGTAGAGGATAATCTTTTTTTAATCTAAAATATAATAACCATTCACTGCGTTGCAGGTTATCATTTCGACAATCTTATTGTCAGCTCTAATTCTTATCAGTGGATATCAAAAAAATTACACAGTAAGTCGGTACCTATTCTAATTATGCTCAAGGAAGAATCTAGTATAGTTGGTGTTTGATGTCTACGTATCATCTTTTTTGTAGCTACTCTACATGGGTATTGTTCTCTACACTCCAGCCACAGCACTAAATGCAGGTACGTAGTAACGCAAAAATCATACTTATCAATTCCACCATACTTTATTGCACCTCGGTATATACCATGCAAACAGAAATATATATCTGTTAAAGCCGAATATTGTAACACAATAAAAACAGTCACAAATAACCACGATTCACAAGTAAGTACAAGATAGATACAATTACCTTGTTTTGTGTGTACAAACTAAAAAAAAAGAAATATTTCACTTCGATAATCAGAAAATAGTCTGTACATCTTACGACTTTAAAAAAAAATGAAGAAACGAACTCCCGAGAGCAAAGGATTTCTTGTTTATCTATACTATTGCGTTGCACTCGTTTCTATAGTAACCGGCATGGACTTGTGGACTGCCGTGATGTCTACTGGAGCAGTATGCATCTTCTACAGCACAGTGGTATGTCTTACGTTTTAACTAATGCCCTATAGCTCCAGGGAGCATGACGACAAACAGTGCAATATTTGATATTATGATTCCTTTTTCGTCACTGTAACGTATGACTGATAACTTATTTTGAAATCAAGCTTCTTGACTAAGTAAATGAGCCAGTTCGGGGTTAGCTCATGGGCACATCGGTACGAATGACCTTTCTTTTTTTCACAGTCGGTTAGGGGCACTGCACTCGTTTTCAGCGCAGAAGCTGTACGTAACAATTCATGCATGGATTCATCAATCCTGTTGAAACAAAAAAAAAATGACCTTGTGTAAACCAGATAGCCAGAATGATCCATCAAATGATACTTGGAAAAACATTCATTTCATTACTTTGCACTGAATGCATTAACAATCTCTGTCTATAAATTGATATTGTCAAATATCGATTTTTCTGTCAGGTGGATGTGCTGGCAAGCACCATTTATATGGATTGCATGAATAACCATTCCGTCACAAATGCTTATCCCAGGGAACTTAACCTGTTTGGTGCGAATGACCTTTTTCTGCTCATGCGCAAAGTGGAACTGCGAACTGACTTGTAATCATAAGATGAAGTATTGAATTTATATCATTAGGTAATAATAACAGGTATGAGGACAAACGATTGTGTGATGTCATTCTAAACCTATAATCAGTGTCATGATTTAGATTCAATATCTACAACCATTACATTTACTTCTAGTAATAAACCTACCCCCATAATTATTGAAAGTGTTTTCAAATCATAGAACGGCTCCTCAACCCCGATCACTAAAACATGTGCTGCTTCTGTACATTATCTTCCACGGTCTGAATCCTACTTCACTGAATGCATAGTTTTCTTATTTTTCAGATGGTTTGACCCGATTAACACATTAATGTGATAAATCAAAATCGGAGGATTCATCTTTTCTATCCTGGAGGTTGTTGCGGTGTTAAAGTTGGCTGCCAAATTTCCCACCACAGTTTGAAATTTTTGCCTAATAATTGTTTTTTGTTTCATATTGAATGTAAATGAACAAGTGGATTTAGGTGCAATTCTTCTTTAAATTCAAATGAACAAAAAGTGTCCCGTGAAAAAAAAAACCCTCCTTGAACTGCATTGTTTATATCTAAACAATTTGTTGTTTTTGCCTTTTGATTCAGGGGGGCATTAAGGCAGTTTTATGGGCAGATAGTTTGCAAGCCCTGGTGATCGTCGGTGGTTTGATAGCCATCATCGTCAAGGGCACAATCGACGTCGGGGGCGTTGACGAAGTGATCAGGAGAGGTGTGGAAGGAAACAGGATATATTTCACTGAGTGAGTTAGTGCATTTCAAAAACTTGTCACTGTATATGCAAAATTTATTGTGCCAAGAGCACTTCAATTAAACAAACAACAACAGCTTTTTACAAGATGTATTATGACAGCCGACAAATAAATTCGATACATATAGGATAAGATTACATGTATATGGAATTTGAACTCTTCAGACTTAGTAGACACACTCAAATGTATCTTTATCCAAATGCTTCTATACTCAGGAATCAATTAGGGCCTACTGTACGGCTGCAATGAATTGGGTGATTTTTGTTCATATACAGGATGAATCCGGATCCCCGTATTACCTATTCAGTCTGGACTATGCTGTTTGGTAATACTTTTTTGCAACTCAGCTTCTACACTAACCAGATGGTTGCTCAGCGACTGCTAGCCTGTGGATCGAAGAAAAAAGCTAAACAGTAGGTATCAAGCTAGTTATCACACCAATTTTGGAATTTTGGTATATTTCAGTTTGTGTGTTTGTTCGTTTGTTTGTTTGTTTGTCTGTTGCTTGTTTGTTTGTTTTGAAAACGTGTGTCAATGAGAGAAGTTGTAATGTCTTCAATGTCCTTTGTGGAGGATAAGTATTTCATTCTCCAAGTTTCAGTCAAGAAATTTGTGTCATCGTGTCATGTGTCAATCTGTATTCAAAATATCGATCGGTTACACCAAAGACACCCATGGGTCATGGGGTGCACGTCACGAGACCGACACCCACTACGGGTCATACAGCCCATGGGTCAAACAGCTCACAAGTCATACCACCCTGGACTTAAACAGCTCACGAGTTATACAGCCCATTAGTTCAACACTTAAAGCCAGGCTGACACTTCACGATTTTGTGGCACGCATTGGCACGACTCGAGTAGTGCCAGTGTGCAAACTAGTCGTAAACTGGCGTGAAGTGTGCGTAAAACCCGTCGTGACTGCGTGCCATGTCGGGACGAGAATTTTGATACAGTGTATAGCTAGGCTGACACTTGCACGACTTTTGGCCACGATTTTGTCTTGGCAATTCGTGCCATTTTGGGGCACGAACTGAGAGGCTCCCGTACTGTTCACGACTACTTCACGCATAGCTCACGACGAGTTCACGACGAGCTCACGAATAGTTCACGAATGCGTGCCCATCAGTGTCCACATTTACAAGATCTGGCACGACGAGTTCACGCATAGTTTGCGCATAGTTTGCGCATAGTTTGCACATAGTTTACGCACTTCCCGCATTGGCACGACGAGTTTGCGAAATTCGGGCGGTGTCGTGCCAACTTGGGCACGCCATATAAAAAGGGGGCCTCCCCAACCTTTGGTCATTTTTGGATTGGTTGTGGAAGAGACAACATGCTGAATGCCAGAGTCACAATCATTGCAGAGAAGAGAAGATGTCTATACCTGGCAACTGCTCTAGGGCCATTCTCCGAAAAAGTGTGCAATTGCAGTTGTACAAATGACAAAAATTCAACATCAAAGATTTTATTCATGTTTTATAAATTCAGAAAGTTTGATTCCTTAGGAATACAAAAAAATCAATGGGTGATTTTTGAAAGCTCATATTTTTTCTAGAAACATTTCCAAACGCAGAGTCCTTTTTTACATGTTAAATATCAGCTACGTTACCAGAGGTAACATCGCAGAAAATCGTTGATTGCCTGCTTATTTCTCGCTTTAAAATGGCAATGCTTACGTAAAACTACAAGCTTAAACATAAACAAACATCATTAAAACATTTTGGAGTCAGCCGTGATCTAATGTACAACTATAGAAATGATCCTGATTTATAAAGTGAAGGGAAAATAGAAAGCAAGGAAATGAATATATTTCGACTTAAGATATGTTACCCTAATTTAACTTAGTACTTGCATTTGAATCATATCAATAATCTCATTGATTATGTTTGAAACATCATGAATAAGTATTAAACTTCTCATGAATAGCAAATACCAGGTAACATCTCTCCCAGATTAAATACATTCTGGATCAGAAGAAGAACGGTGTGTGGTAACGTTTCTGACGTGAAATACGAGAACCAAACAAATACAAATCCACAATACTTTTTATCTGATATAGTTCCGAAATTTTGTAATTACATGGAAGAAACTGAAGTTGGAAAAGATTTCTGTGCACATGATACGCACAAATTCAATTTTCCTTTGTTCCTGTCCGTAATAACTCAGACAAAGCATTTATGTTTAATGACACATTTAACTACCGATTTACATCATAACCAGATCACTCAACCATGTGATTAAAAGAAACCTGGTGCAAAACGCTAGACGTCATTAATCCTATAGTCATTTTCAGAACATTGTGCAACCAAGGAAGTGCTCTTGACTTTAACCATAATACTGAGCGCATTGTGTAGATAAGATGCAAAATCATAATGAACAAAGGTATAGAGCGTTCATGTAGCCTCGTTTGCTCTGAAGTTGACAGCATAAGGTGGGTAAGTCCTAAGTTGATTTCTACAGACAACAATTTATTGTGGTATACAAAAACGCTCACACACACACACATACAAAACCTCAACAAAGCAGGAATAGAATGGATTTCTTACATATATATGATGGCACTTTTTGTAAATTCCATAATTCTAAGGGATAACATCATAGTTCTAGTTTAGATGAGGATTCGGTTTTTAACCTTTTGCGAGATAATCAAAATCCACTTATACTTACGAAAAGTTTATTTGATGAAAATCGGTTTATAGAAATGGCTGAGATTTCCATAATAAAGTAAAAGGAATATGTTCAAATAAAAGTAGACCGGCCATCACATTTTGTTTCTCTTTGTTTTACTTTATTTTGGATATCTTGGCCACTTCAAAATCGATTTTTCATTAAATATTTTTTATTTCCTTTTAGAACTGCATGCTTTCTTATCAAGTCGTATAGAGCAAAATGTCAATCGGTTAAATCCGCGCACAAAAGTGCGTCGCGCTTAACTTTGCTGCACGATACATTTCATTGGTAACGTATCTGGCATGTTCGATGGTAACGTATCTGATGGGCCGTTACAGTTCTCACACTATTATTTACAAAAATATTAATTTTCTTGAGCAATTTGTGTTGTGTGAGTAATTATTACCTTAGATATTCAATAGTACCGGAGCTTTGCTTTCATATAACAGCATACTTTTTTCTAAATGAAGCAAATTTTAAGTAACGTATCTGATATCAGCACATCGTAACGTAGGTTTCCACGGCTTCCACGACCACGCTGCGACGCGCACCAATTCTCGAACATGTCGTTAACTACTCGCGAACTCGACGTGAGCTGTTCATGAAGTATTCGTGACACTCGTGGCATGGCGCGCACTGCCACTCACTGGCACGCATCCTCCCGCATCGTCCCGACGAGTTCAAGATGAGTTCACGAACAGGTTGCGCATAGTTCACGACCCGGTCGCGAAATTTTGTCGTGACCAAAATTTTGAACATTTCAAAATTCTCGTTCCGACATGGCACGCAGTCACGACGGGTTTACGCACACTTCACGCCAGTTTACGACTAGTTTGCGCACTGGCACGATTCGAGTCGTGCCAATGCGTGCCACAGAATCGTGCAGGTGTCAGCCTGGCTATATGTTCAAAATTTTGGTCACGACTTGCCACGACAAAATCGTGGCCAAAAGTCGTGCAAGTGTCAGCCTAGCTGAAGCCAGGCTGACACTTGCACGATTTTGTGGCACGCATTGGCACGACTCGAGTCGTGCCAGTGCGCAAACTAGTCGTAAACTGGCGTGAAGTGTGCGTAAACCCGTCGTGACTGCGTGCCATGTCGGAACGAGAATTTTGAAATGTTCAAAATTTTGGTCACGACAAAATTTCGCGATCGGGTCGTGAACTATGCGCAAACTGTTCGTGAACTCGTCGTGAACTCGTCGGGACGATGCGGGAGGATGCGTGGCAGTGCGTGGCCCAGTGGATTGCGCACCATGCTTTTCTGTTTCTTTTTCTCATGTCTTTTTTTAGTTTCTTCCTTTTTTCTTTTTTTTTAGTTTCTTTTCCTCTCTCACGAATAGAGAAACGATGGTAACGTATCTGACAAAGCATTTATGTTTAGTGACACATTAAACTACCAATTTACATCAAACCCAGATCACAAAATCATATGATTGAAAAAAAAAACTCATGCACAAAGTTAGACATCAAATCCTACAGTCATTTTCAGAGCATTGTGCAACCAAGGAAGTGCTCTTGACTTTAACCATAACAGTGAGCGCATTTTATCTAGATAAGATGCAAAATTATAATGAACAAAGGTATAGAGCGTTCTTGTAGCCTCGTTTGCTGTTAAGTTGACAACATAATGTGGGTACCAGACTTCAGCCCTTAATAAAAGTCCTAAGTTGATTTTTATAGACAAAAATGTATTGTGGTACAAAACGCTCACACACACACACACGCTCACACACACACACACACACACACACACACACACACACAAACACACACAAACCTCAACAAAACAGAAATAAAATGGATTTGTTATGTGTATCTGACGGCACTTTTTGTAAATGCCATAATTCTAAGGGATAGTATAGTTCTGGTTTAGATGAGGATTCAGTTTTGAACCTTCTGCAAGATAACTGAAATCCACTTACATGACTTATACTTATGAAAAGTTTATTTGATGAAAATCGGTTTAGAAATGGCTGAGATGTCCATAATAAAGTAAAAGAAAGACGTTCAAATAAAAATAGATCACATTTTGTTAGGACCTCTTTCTTTTGCCTTATGTTGGATATCTCGGCCACTTCAAAACCGATTTTTCATTGAATAAACCTTTAATTCCTTTTAGAACGGCATGTTTTCTTATCAAGTCGTATAGAGCACGATATCAACCGGTTAAATCCGCGCACAAAAGCGTGTTGCGGTTAACTTTGCTGCAAGGTATACATTTTATTGGTAACGTATAATCTGACGCATTTGATGGTAACATATCTGATGTGCCGTTACCATTCGCACACTATTATTTACTAAAAACAAATATTAATTTTCTTGGGTAATTTCTGTTGTGTGATCAATCATTACCTTACGTATTTAAAAGTAGCCTTGCTTTCATATTACAGCATACTTTTTTTTTCTAAATGTAGCAAATTTTGGGTAACGTATCTGATATCAGCTCATCGTAACATTAGGTTTCCACGGCTTCGGATCAGTATAATTTTCCTTTTTTTTGTAACAAGAGATTCCATGAATAAATCATGGTTCCACGCATGCGTGAAGTTGACTGTTTAACACATTAAATTACCGTGTTATGCGGCATTACTTTGATCTTCTCTTAAGGGTCTCAAAAAGGGTAACGTATCTGCCGGCGATTTAGCGACATGATATTAATGATCTCCTGGAGAAATATCAAAACATCATATTGTTATGTAATATTATTTTTCATTCAGGCACTTGAGGGGCAATGGAATGAAGCACAAAAGATTTGATTTGAATGATACGTTGATGAGTGGGAACTTGTTGAGCACGTCCTCTTCTGTCGACATGCATGGGTTTTTTAGAGTTACATCAAACGTTGGATCGTATTTCTAATCCCGAGGGTCCCAATAAGCTTTATTGATATCTGTTTTACAAGTCTAACCGGTCGGATGAATTGAACTAAAATTGTTGATTTCTGAGGGACAAAATATCAATCTAAACCGTACAAATATGCTGGCGACACGAAAATCGCGGTTTTTGTACATTTTGGGGGAGAATGGCCTAAAAAGAAAAACAAGTGTTTTGAAATAAGATAACAATTTATTAACATGAAAACAGCAAACAGCAAATATATGCAAGTATTCAGCATGTTGTCTCTTCCACAGCCAATCCAAAATGACCAGGGGTTGGGACGGCCCCCTTTATATAATTATGGCGTGCCCAAGTCGGCACGACACCGTCCGAATTGCGCAAACTCGTCGTGCCAATGCGGGAAGTGCGTAAACTATACGTAAACTATGCGCAAACTATGCGTGAACTCGTCGTGCCAGTTCGTTTCAATGTGGACACTAATGGGCACGCATTCGTGAACCATTCGTGAACTCGTCGTGAACTCGTCGTGAACTATGCGTGATCTAGTCGTGAACAGTGCGGGAGCCTCCCAGTTCGTGCTCCAAGATGGCACGACTTGCCAAGACAAAATCGTGGCCAAAAGTCGTGCAAGTGTCAGCCTAGCTTAGACACCAAGTGAACAAGGCCCACGAGCTCGACATCAAGATAAGTAGGTCCGAGAGCTTTATGGTCCACGAAGTATCAGACACTTGACAATGTTTGCCTAGTTCACGTCTCAAGTAGTTCGTATCTATAGGCATGTTTCTTATATAGCTTGGAGACCTGTTCTAATTGGTGTTCTGATATGATTACTAGTATGTATGACCTGTGGGTATTTAACTTATGGACCTTGTTTTCCATCGTTTTCATAGCTCTTGGGATGTAAGACGCGCGTGTGTGTGAGAGTAGAGGGATTGTACACAGCACACACAACACCCTGTAAAATTGTGAGGTGCCTGTCAATTACTCCGTCCCTCGTGTCTGCATAATAAATTTGCCATTGTTGTTAAAAATGTCAAATTGCTTTTATTTTGTTGCTACCTTGCAGGGCTATAGGAATCTTCAATATCTCTTATGCGTTC
Organism: Diadema antillarum; assembly: GCF_040938485.1. Taxonomy (NCBI): domain Eukaryota; kingdom Metazoa; phylum Echinodermata; class Echinoidea; order Diadematoida; family Diadematidae; genus Diadema; species Diadema antillarum. Next base: position 19,456 of record NW_027272570.1, on the reverse strand, counting down.
ATAGTTTCCCTCTGTGTTGTTTCTGGTCTGGTGATGTATGCATACTACAAAGACTGTGACCCTTTGACCCAAGGTGTGGTCAGCAACAGAGATCAGGTAAGATTGTTCAGAAATCGTACACTAATTAATCATGATGTACGAATAACATTTGTAGTATAATCATTGCTAAATTCACTATCCCCTGTCTTTCAATCCTGGATGGATTAATTGCGTTCTGCTTTGCTTTGCAATGTGTTTATTAAGTAGAAGAGTCGTTTATATTTCGCTGCTGTCTTAGTAGTCTAACAATGTCCAGCGTCTCGGAACACTACATTCTCTTGTACTTTAATGTAATGGTCATTAATTTTTTTAAATATATTCTTCGACATAATAAATTCCCGAATTCAGAATTCGTCATTCGTTAAGAAAATGTAAATTTGATGTAAGAATTTGTTTTATACCAACTTTGGTGAATTTGTAACTTATATTCCATACAGGAGCAATGCTCCTCAGTAGACTCCTCATATTTCGCATATTCAATCTCTAATCGTATTTGTCCATTTACTCAGTCAATAAAACTTGATATTTCACTGCTTGTTTACTTGAATTTTTTTCTGAAAAAAAGAACAAAAACATTAAAAAAGTAACAAACTCAGTTACAAAATAATGCCCACAAGGCCATTATTACAGCGATGATCTGTTGGGGGTAACGTCTCCATTATGATGAAAATATTGTCTCGATAAGGACGACCAGACAAAAACATACTTATAGTGCTCTTCTTTTTGCTTCATTTTCGGTAAACATCGTATCCTTTTGCTTGTTAACAGAAAATCATTCGATCACTCGAAGTTGACCTGGGCAGCTCAGAGATAAAAATGAATACGTTTTAAAACGGCATTACGGTTATCTATACTTGCGGAAAGGCGATCGTAATGTCAAACGCATTTCAAATCGAAAACACGACTGCGTTTATCTATTGCCCGAAAATGCCTGAAGCGCATTTTGGCTATTGATATTATAATAGGCCTCAGACAATAGGGAGCTTTCCCCACACGACGGAGAGACCGAGAGGACGCCGAAGCAATCAGCTGTGGCGGTCCCCGCACTCGGACTTCCGTCCTAATATATAAGAAGTGCCTACGAAAGCTCCCTAATGTTTAGATAAACGCACTCAAATTCTGAATTTATCATAAGTGTTAATGTGAAAACTTAAAAAATGCAAATTACGTCTTTAACAGCTCATGCCGCTGTTTGTGATGGACATATTCGCTGACATACCTGGAGTTCCGGGACTCTTTCTCGCTGCAGTTCTTAGTGCCTCTATCAGGTGATTACCAAACTTATTTGTTTGTTCTCTTCATAAGGTTCCTTTATTCATTCAACTCTATTTGTCAAGTTCTAAGATCTCTCTTAAATGAATCTCCCATACAAACGTTCAAAGATTATCGCCACTCATCATGCTCATGTGCGGGACCTATACAGCAGGGCTGCACACTAACCCAATTTTTTCTGCCGGTCCAACCTGTCTCTGTCGGACTGGTAAATGCCCCGTTTTACCATTTTTTGCCGGTCCGAACAGAAAATTTACCGGTCAACAACAACAACCTAAAAAACATTAATTGACTTGCAAACTTATTTTCTTGTTTTTTATGGACGTATATTTTACAGATTAATATATTTTTTTAATACTTGCATTATTCATTGCACAAAAAATTTTTTAAAAAAAGATAGGAAAAAATAGAATGTTTGTTTGTGAATTACAGTGTAAAATGATAATGAACAAAATCAGATTGTATCAAATGCATTTGTGACTTTTTCTAAACATCGGCACACGAACTTACTGCTTCACCTGCTCTTGGTGGTCAGTTGGATTGCGACGATTTAATGAATTATTTTAGCTGTGATATTTTCTGATGCACGCGCTACAAGGGGTTCTTCATTTTTCTCCCGATAATCTATTCGCATTTGTGCATGCGTTCTTGAAAGGTACACGACATGCAGGGCCGAATTCGCGATCCTTTTTGCGCCCATTTCCACCTCAAATATTAGCGGGATTGTGACGATTTCATAAATTACTTCGGCTGTAATATTTTCTGATGCAAGCGCCAAAAGAGGTTGAAAATGTGTCCTTTATTTTGTCCCGACAAACTCTTCGAATTTCGTAAGTGCGTTCTTAAAAAGATGCACCACATGGCCGAATTCATGATACTTTTTTCGCCTATTTCTACCTCAACAGCGGGATTGTGACGATTTCATAAATTACTTTGGCTGTAATCTTTTATGATGCACGCGCCAAAAGGGGTTGAAAATGTGTCCTTTATTTTTTCCCAATAAACTCTTCGAATTTCGTAAGTGCGTTCTTACAGATGTTCCACACAACCGAATTCATGATACTTTTTGCGCCTATTTCTACCTCAAATATCAGCGGAATTGTGGCGATTTCACGTATTACTTCGGATGTAACTTTTTGTGATGCACGCACCGGCAAGAATGGTTGAAAATGCGTTCTTTATTTTTCTCCCCATAATCTCTTCGCATTCCGTGCATGCGTTCTACGACACGGCCGAATTCACGATCCTTTTTGCGCCTATTTCTACTTCAAATATCAGCGGGATTGCGATGATTTCATGATAACTTCGGCAGTAATCTTTTATGATAAACGCGCCAAAATGGGTTGTGTGTCCTTTATTTTTCCCGGATAAACTCTTCGCATTTCGTAATGCGTTCTAAACAGATATACGACACGGCCAAAATCATGATTCTTTTTGCGCCTATTGTTTCCTCAAACTTCAACGGGATTGCGATGATTTCATGAATTATTATTCGGCCGTATAATCTTTATGATGCACGGGCCAAAAGGGGCTGAAAATGTGTCCTGTATTTTTCTCCCAATAATCTCTTCGCATTTCGTACATGCGTATACGACACGGCCGAATTCACGATCCTTTTATCGCCTATTTCTACATTAAATATCAGACGAATTGTGGCAATTTCATGAATTACTTCAGATGTAATCTTTTGTGATGCACGCACCAGCTAGAATGGTTGAAAATGCGTTCTTTATTTTTCTCCCCATAATCTCTTCGCATTCCGTACATGCGTTCTTGAAAGGTATAGTATACGACATGGCCGAATTCACGATCCTTTTTGCGCCTATTTCTACCTCAAATATCAGCGGGATTGTGATGAGTTCATGTATGACTTCGGATGCAATCTTTTATGATACACGCGCCAAAAGAGGTTGAAAATGTGTTCTTTATTTTTCCCCTCTTCGCATTTTGTAAATGCGTTCTTAAAAGATACACGACACGGCCAAAAATCACGATTCTTTTGCGCCTATCGTTTCCTCAAACTTCAACGGGATTGAGATGATTTTATGAATTATCACTCGGCTCTATAATCTTTATGATGCACGGGCCAAAAGGGGTTGAAAATGTGTGCTGCATTTTTCACCCAATAATCACTTCGCATTGCGTACATGCCTATACGTCACGGCCGAATTCACGGTCCTTTTAGCGCCTATTTCTACATCAAATATCAGCGGGATTGCGATATGTCATTAATTATTTCGGCTGTGATCTTTTGTGATACATTCACCAGAAGGGTTGAAAATGCGTTCTTTATTTTTCTCCCGATAATTTCTTCGTATTTGGCGTTTTCAAAATTATACATTGCATGCAGGGCCGAATTCGATATTCTTTTTGCGTCTATTATTGTTTACTCAAATTCCAACGGGATTGCGAAATTTTCATGAATTATTATTCGGCTGTAATTTATATGATGCAAGCGCCAAAAGGGGTGAAAATGTGTCCTTTATTTTTCTCCCGCTAATCTTTTCCCATTTCGTACATGCGTTCTTATCTACAAGGTATACGACACGGCCGAATTCACAATCCTTTTTGCGCCTATTTCTACCTCAAATATCAGCGGGATTGTGGCGATTTCATGAATTACTTCGGATGTAATCTTTTGTAATACACGCACCAGAAGGGTAAAAATGTCTTTTTTATTTTTCTCCCGATAATCTCGTCGCATTTGTGTGTGCGTTTTTGATAACCAAGACGGCATGCAGGACTGAATTCAAGATCCTTTTTTTGCGCCTATTATTTCCTCAAATTTCAACGGGATTGCGTTGATTTCATGAATTGTTATTCGGCTGTAATCGTTTATGATGCACTCACCAAAATGTGTCCTTTATTTTTTTTTCTTTTTCTCCTCTATAATCTCTTCGCATTTCGTACATTATCTTTTGGAAGATACGACGCGGCCGGTCGAATTCATGATCCTTTTTGGGGCGATTTCTACCTGAAATATGTAAGTGGGACTGCCATGATTTCATGATTTTTTTTTCTCCCTAGTATTATCTCTTCACATTTTGTGCATGCGTTCTTAAAAAGTACACGGAAGAGCCGATTTCGTGATCCTTTGCATGTATTGCATTGCATGGCAGCGAGCGCGAATAACTGGTCGACTGCTAGTGCTCAAAACTATGTTTATTGTACAAAAGTAAACGAAAACTTGCGTAAAACTTGTTGAACAGTGCGATATCTTGCATTCTGTTTCTCCCTGATCGGGGCTGCTCTTTTCCTTGCTACTGACCCCACCAATGCTTTTTTTTTTACTGGTCATGTCGGACCGGTAACTTGTGGATTTCCTGAAAAGTTACCGGTCCGACAGTGACTTTTACCGGTCTTTGACCGTCGGACCGGCGCCAGTGTGCAGCCCTGTATACAGTATGTTAAAAAAATAATCACAGTCAGATTTTCGTATTGATAACACCCAATATGATTAAACTGTCTAAATGCTTTGTTTGTACATAAGCAGATGGTATTGACATGATTGAAAAGCAAACATGAGCAAGGCATGAGGCTGTATAGGGATGCATGTATGGGAGGGAAGACAGGGTAGGCTCCTTACACGCAACACACACACACACGCGCACACACACACACACACACACACACACATACACACACCAGGTTCGGTAAAACCAATCAAAATGCTTTACCTCAGCCCGGGACCTCAGCAAAGTCCATAATATACATGATATACAATTACTTTCAAGGTTATGTATGATATGTATGGTTTACATCATTATTGTTTTTATAATTTTTGCAATAATTGTTATCATTATTAGAGGCGATATAACATAGGATAGAACCCCTAAAACTTACACCAAACTTTCTCAGGGGGCAAAATGAGTAATCATGAATGAACCCATCCATTTCACTTTATACTTGTGATAAATGTATGTATTAATAAAAAAATAAACTTGTGTTGTATCCTCCCGTGATACCTTACGATACGATTTATTGCGCATGTAAGTCCTACGATATTCAGTTCAGTCCCTTTTTTTTATCTAGGTCATTATTTATTTCCATCATCAATAATACATAATAAATAATACACAAAAGTATTCATTTATCAGATTTTAAATCACTGCACCTGTATACACAGTATTTATCAATCAAATATGTAATCTATTTTCGGAACAGGAAACAATGTTCTATCTGAGGATTTACAAACTGTTGTATTTCTTTTGTCTTGAGAGTATACGAACACTTTATCCATTTTCGCCTTTAACAAACTCCTTTTCATTTTCGGAATAGCGAGCAATTCGCAGTAACGAGCTGTAACCACTCAGCAGAAATCTGATTGAGGGAAACCTTTTAATATGTTCATGTAGAAAGAGCACTGAGATTTTGAATTCGATAAAAGTTTCCTTGTTTTCATCCTCTTTTTGACATTTGTAATTTTGGCGCATTGATATAATGTATTATGATTTCCTCCGCCTCTCTTCGTCTCTATATAAACCATTTACAGTACCATGTCGTCTGGAATCAATTCCCTGGCAGCGGTGACAGGGGAAGATTTTATCAAATCCATTTGGACTGATATGAAACCAAGCACCTATGTTTGGGTTTCTAAAGGACTCGGTAGGTTACTGTGAAAGAAGATACCAATATTTGATAAAGAATGTAACATAAATGTAGTTCAAGTTTTTTGAAAGTGTAACGTATAGACAAAGACATAGCCATGGGGGAGCATGTTTCTCCTAATGTAGGTGTATTCATAATTTTTACACGATTTTGCAATGCATTGTCGATATATTTGATTATCAGAGCATGATTTCGAACTCTCAATATGACAATCAGTGACAATGATATCCCCAGCGGGAACCGATTACTTTTGGATATACACTGTACAATGTCCAAATAAAATGGGGATTTCAGGAACATGTCTCGAATTTGTCTCAATGTGTTTGACTCCTTTGCTTGACATGAGTTATATAAATGAAGCACGTGCCACCATGAGGGTCATAATGATCAAGACAATCCAGGAAAATGATTACGTAATAATAATGAGAGAAAAAGAATCCTTGAATCATTTTGGAAAGTTGGTTTTTCAGTGTCGAGCGTTTCGTCATGTATAACTCTACGAATAATCTTTATATTAGTGGAGCATTCACTACTTATTTTATTTTTCTTTCCGGCCGTGGTCCCTATATGTAGTAAACTATCCACATCACCATTTGTTTACGCTGTGCTGTTACATTGACATTTCATATTAATTTACTTCCTACATTCAATTCTTCACAAAGCTCTCTGTTACGGGATTCTGACCATGGGGACTGCCTATCTAGCCAGTCTTATGGGTAGCGGCGTTCTTCAGGTATTTTGAGGGATGCTGATTTATGCATCTCAATGTGTGCTGATGTGTGTACGTGCGAGCGCACGCGTGCAAGAGCGTGTCCAAGAATTACAAACTTCTTGAAAGTGCACGTTATCATTGACGGTCCTATATCTTTTACCCTTCAAACTGTCCCTTCCTATATCTCAAAAAAGGTAATCAAAAAAGAAAGAAAGACAGAACAGAACAGAACAGAAATGAAACAGCTTCTCTTAGAAGTATGCGATCAGTGGTTATTCGGGTAGTTCGGGTATGCATATTCAAAGCGACGGATTGAATCATGGACAGAACACTTGTAGAACAGCAAAACTATTTGTATCCCCCGAACAGAGTTCGGCGGATACTATGGATTTGGCCTGGTTGCGCCGCGTCCGCCGCGTCCGCGTCCACGTCCACCGCAGAGATTTTTTTTTTTTTTTTTTTGAGCGCTCTATTAGCTAGCTGCAGTTCTTCTTCGATCATCTTCAAATTTGGCATGAAGGTGTATTATGGTAAGACTAAGAAGCCTATTGTTTTACGCTTGTTCCGTCTTTATACATGAAATATAACAGGGTCTGCTTGTGTGTGCGACGCTGGCCTTGTTTCTGGACAATTTTTTTTTCTCAAATTTGGTATGTAAATGTATCAAGGTCAAATCTACACACCTATACCTATTGATAATGCTTCCCTCACTGTTCAACCTCTTACAGGGTCAAAGGTCACCCTAACCATATCAAAATTTGCAAAAATGAATGGTTATTTAGGCAAAAACTTGATTGTTACTGGATTTTACTCCGACTTGCTAATGAGGTGTATGGGTGGTCATTCTACATGGAGGACACAACAGTTTGTCGTGACGGCGCGGCGCCGCGGCGCCCTCAGTGTTCCGACTTAGAGGCCATGTCACAGTTCTTGTATAATTATGCTGTATAAGCCACATTTCTAGTCGGATTTTATTCAAACTTGCTATGGACGTTTATGGGGAGTTATTCTAGGTAACAAAGGTTTTCATTGCCAGCGCTCTCATTGTTCAAACTTTTATAGGATGACATGTCATATTCCTTGTATGTGCTATATGTACTATAAACGTATAGCCTCATTTCTCGTCGAATTTTATTGTATCCTGCGACAGTTGCCATATCATACAACATTCTGGCCTGAAAAGTAAACCAGATGGGGTATGGGACGGGTTCGGGGATACATGTGCTCGATTGCAAGTGCTCGATAGTTTAATATACTTACGTATTCTTGTCACATGTACATTCAAATATTGCTCCCTAATTGTTTGCTTATCAACTAGATTCAACTCCTCCCAATAAACACTCAGACGTAAGTCTTAAAGTTTTGTTCAGATCTTAAAGGATAAGTCCACCTACATATACATGCGGATTGAATGAATGCAGCAATATTAATATTTCAGTGAGAGTTTGGGCAAAATTGGACAATCCGTTCAAAAGTAACAAATTTTTGAAATATCTGCGCATTCATCTGTGTTCATTGCTGGATGATAAGACTGCTACTCGCAGTGTAGAACAGTTATTATTAGGAAAAAATGTAGAGAGAATTTCACAAAATTTTATTTGAAAAAAAAAGCAAAAACCTGCACATTTCCTCGACTTGTCACTGCTGTATGTTAAGGGTAATATTATTCCCCTGCCTTCTGAAAGAGGCAAGTCAAGTGTTCGTTTATCATGCGAGAAAAGTGAAGATACGTTGAATTTCATTTTTATTTTCTTTATATCGTTCTACACAATAAAATGTGCAATCACAAGTTGTAGTAGTCTTCTCACCCAGCAGTGACTGAGCAAAAACTTCAAAAATGCACAACTTTTGAACGGAATTTCCCGATTTTCCTCAAACTCTCGCTAATGTGTTCTACTATAGTATTGCTGCAATCACTTAATCCACATGACTGTGCAGGTGGACTTGTCTTGTAAGCTATAATCATGACATGCTGTATTTCTCTGATCACATCAAATCGAAAACACCAGAATGCTTTGACTGGGAAAGTCGAATGTTTATCATGTAGAATGTATCTTATACTTCATTAAAAAAGAAAATGAAAAGTGACAATTCTTTGGCACTACATAAATGTTTAAAATATATACGTGTAATGTTGTTTGACTAGACTTACCATTAGATAATGATAGCAAGATATACTCGAACGTAATAGCCATGATCGAAGCGAAAAAAACGACAAAGAAATACAATGCGAATGTGACGTGATTTTATTTTATAAAGGAATCTAGACATTAATGATGCCACATTGCTTCATGTTTGTTTCAGCTTGCAGTTTCTCTAACGGGAATTGTGGGAGGGAGTCTGATTGGTGTTTTCTTACTTGGAGTATACGTTCATCGCAGCAATTCAGCGGTAAGCATTATGAAATTACGTTATTTCCTTTCATTGGCCTTTGTTCCTGATATTATCAATGGTTGACCCTAACGTACAGAATCCTCCAAGTCGAAATGTATGATTATAAATTTACGAAATGGTAAATATTTATATTCATAATAGTCCTACACATCAAGTTATCAAAATTGAATTTTCTTCCTTAAATTCCATTATACCACAACAAAAATTTGTCAGAAATATTAACAGTTTACGGTACTTGAAATTCGATTACATGTCACTGCGAAATAAATAATTCGCATAATTTTTGCTAGTAAGTATTCTCTTTTTTTTTCTTTGTTTACATTACATGATATTCATGCATACATTGTGTATTATTATTCAGACGCACTCATTACATACTTTGCCATGAATAACATTACGATGGTCCCACTACATTATCGCAGGGTGCCATCGCTGGGTTCTTCACCGGCGTTATACTACTGAGTTGGATCAAGATCGGGTCCATTCTTTACCCCACTGACGGAGGTCAAAACGTGCTATCAACGGACAATTGCCCCGACCTGAACACTACAGACAGGGCTTGGACTTCTAGCTCTCTTGTGACCGAGTATAGCACGACGCCAACCGTAGGGGAAGAATCCCGGTAAGATTGGGGAGATAATGATGGCATGTCAGGAAATTTGGTTCCTAACAGGGGCTATATCATAAAATGCTATGCATGCTTGTTGACTTGTTTTGACTAATCATATAAGCCCTGACTTTCGCTTTTATGACCAAAACGATCGTATCTAGATAATATGTGTCATGACACATCTTTCATCAGGTTTTCTCAATTTTTCTTCAGATTACTTGGATACTTCAACAGAAACTTCCAAACTCAAGAGTCGGTTCTGTCAGTGACTTCATCTGTCATTTTTTTACTGGTTATCAAGTAGCAAAAGACATGCGATTGCACCTTCCCTCAACTAACCAGTGGCTGATCCAACCGGGTCCGCCCTCTTTTTTTGTTTATGAAGAAAATAAAAAGAAAAAAAAAATCAAATGGGGCGCGTTCCATCCTTTAATTTGCTCTCTTTTTGCTTGCCAGCTGATGAAACCCGGAAGTGGCACCTTGCTTTGCGCCCCCCTCCCGTTTACGTAATTATTGGATCCTTCCCTGCTGAGTATTATATAACTTAGGACTGCATGTTTGCCTGCAATATTTGGCTCATCGTTATTTTCAGTAATAACAAGAAAACATAGAATTCTCAGTCTGGGGGAATGGTGAATTCTGATGTCGTTTATTAATTTGCACTTATTGTTTATACATGTAATTTAGCAATGATTGATGGATGATGATGATTGATAGATTACGTGATTCAAAGTTCATTTTGATGTTATGATGTGCTCATGTACGCGTTATGTATATTACTTTGTATTACCTTATATGGAAATAAAATCATTTGAGGTGAATTTGAATTGAATTCATTCGGTCAAAACTGTTTGTCTCCAAACACGTAACTAAAACAGGAAAAAGCAGGACATGAACGTACTTATAAAAAAAATCTTGATGTAAGAAAGAAATGTTAGCTGTTTCATTACAAACAATCTGAAATTTAGTGCAGAGTATAAGCAAAGTATAATAGAACGTAAAACTTCGATCGACTTACATAATTTATTGTGTTGCTATATAGGCCTACATACGGAATTCGTGTGATAACAGCTGTGTTTTTGCTGTGTCTATCAATTCAGTATCAATGAATATGATATAGTTAGGAAAGCACATCAAACAAGCTTTCCACCAGTCTTTGCACTGTGATTGACAAGGTATCTTCTCTGATATTATCATATTTCTCACGCTGTAGGGCTGGTATCACAGATCTGTATGCTCTCTCGAGTTATGCCTACCCAACCATCGGCCTTATCGTGTGTTTTGGAGTCGGTGTCTTGGTCAGTGCAATCACAGGTACATTCCTTTTCCACATGACAATCTTGTGCTACGTCTTTTCCATAGTACACAATATCGATGTGACTTTAAACTGCATGCAGATGTATTGGAGTGGTTACAAAAAGTGGAATGTGTCCGATGTGTTTGCATGCAAATGTTTCCAGCGTCTTGCTGCTCATATCAAGACAGTGTTACCGTCTTTATTCTGACTTCAGGGTTTAACGACCCAAAATCAGTCGACCCCGATCTGACCAGTACTTGTTGCCACGCTCTGTGTTGCTGTGTGCCAGAACGATGGAGAAAACAAACTGGATGCAGTGCCTTCGATATTGAAAAGGTACATTTTTATGGTAATTTTGTCGATGCAAAGAAGTATATTTTAGTAGCTTTGGATGAGTTTCTCCTTTTTCGTCATGTCCATTCTATAATATTTCATCAAAATTCTGTTTGTATTGTAATTAAAGATTAAGCCAAAAGTGAAATACAATTTATTTGTGCTTTAAAAGTAGTTTGATTGAAGGGATAAATCTTTATGTATTTCAAGAACGTCTTCATTTAGCATACCAGAAAAACAATTGGTACAAACAGCAGCTACGACATTACAAGTTACATTGTTTTCCTCGTCCGCAAGGTTCCATTTATTGATAAACCAGAAAACATAAATTACATGCACCCATACCGTGCAGAGAACAATGCAGATAATTTATATACATGTATGTAATGCGTATATATCTTGTCCAGTCTAATCAACGAAAATGATGCAGCAAAGAAATCAAACATAAAAAAAGAATCGGATATTGCTATTCATATTGACAGAACTTAGATTGTCTGTTCATTTGACGAAATAATTCTTTCTCTCTTTTTTTCAGAACTAACCACAATCGATGCGTTTTTCCTAAATTTATCCCCTAATCAATCACTCTATATTCGCAATGTATTTTCCATGCCCATATTGTAGTACATAGGACTGTATGCATGCACACATGTATGCGCGTGACGTTAAGTCGTCGAAATACGACGAAACAAAAAAGCGCTTTCCTGAAAATTATTGTCATTACATGAAAATATGAATTATTGTATTATTTCTATGACTTGAGTCAGATTGCATTTTGAAGAGTAATAACTTTTTTTTCAAGTTAGGTCGTAGCTACAATACACGAGAAACCAATTGTTTACAGTGGTTAATGTTTTCATTCTTTTTCTTCTTTATTTCATTCTCAATTTTAGTGTAAAGAGGTTGAACTGAAGACACGCCAACATTTCAGCAAGGAGTCTGATGTCAAAGAAACTAAGTCTGTCTCCCAAGACTTTGCTGCAAGCATGAATTAGTTTTGACATATTGGTTTTTCTGAATTCATACTTATAGCTATTCTTCAAACCTCCTTGATATTCTCTGTTCATACTTCGTATTTCCGGCATTATCGATTATGTAACATGTGCCTCGCTCGTGATTTCTTATTATCTCCTGGACCTTCTTTGTGCATATTTTGTATTTCTATATATTGTACTCTGTATCTGACTTGTACCTCGCAACTCTCCAGAAGTTTTGTGCCGCGGACATTGTTTTCTTTGTCTTGTCTTTTTCTTTTTTTTTAATTCTACAACGTTCATATTTCCCCGATTCATAAATTGTTATTCCTTTCAATTGTAAGTATCAAGTAAGAATTAATCTTACATCTGAGCATCTGGGAATCTACACCCTACAAGCAATGCTTCTAAGTAGATTCCTCATATTTCACATGTTTAATTGTCTTGAATGCTGTACTTGACAATTCACTCATATGCTTTTGTATAGTTATGTTTATGGTTTAATTATTCGTTTAAATGTGGATATGGAACCATTAAAAAAAACAAAAAAAAAACAAAACATATCACTAAGCTTTAAGATGTGCGCTTGTTGAAGAAGGACTTATCTGTATAAACAATCTGAAAATTCTTCGATTGGAGAGAGTGTTATGTGCGTACTCCGTAGTGCCTTCTCTGTAATCTGGTATTCAAAATAAATCTTGGGGGGAAAAAAACTAAGCAAATTCCCTTTGTCTGACTTTTTAAAAGGACTGAATGAATTAAAGATAAAAAACCTAGTCCTTACAGTGGAAGACTTAAGATTGACATTATCCTAAGTTTCAAATGTTAGTCAGGAAATAGTGCCACCATCATGCCCATGATAATATCATAGCGCCTTCTGCATGTTTTGTTTAGTTTAGTTTTGTTTTGTTCTGTTTTTTGTGAAAAGTTATTGACATGATTTGGTTTATAAAGAAATGTAAATTATACCTTAGAGTCATACTTACTTGATAGAACACACGAGTGAAAGTTTGAGAAACATCTGAAAATTCGTTTAACATTTATGAATTCCTAAAAATTTGGTGCCGCCATCACTGAATGAGAAAACTATAACATTTTGTGACGTCACAATGCAGAAAATTATAAAGAAATCTATCAAAATGGAAGAGCACTTGACTTAGCTCTTTCAAAAAGCAGGAAGAATGATATCACCCTTCACCTATATTTTTATTATGTGCCAGTAGCAGGTCAAAAAGGGAAACTTCTTTGAAATAGGACTTTTGTGGAATTATCTGTATTTTTTCTCTGTATCGTTTTCCATTACGTTATGAGTCATGAAATGTATGTTCATCCATCAATGGCTATTCACATACGGAAATTTTAAAAATACAGAACTTTTGAAAGGATTGTCTGCTTTTAGTCAAACTTTTACGGCTGTGTTGCATCTAATATTTTGTAATCACTCAGTGCGGGTATATGTTTGTTTGTTTGTTTGTTTGTTTGTTTGTTTGTTTGTTTGTTTTTATTGTTCCATATTCCACGTTTCAACGGTTAAACCATAAACATAACAAAAATGCATGGGTGAATTCTCAAATACAGCATGGTATATATTTGGGTTTCTTCCCCGTTTTAAGTGAAAAATTCACGTTTATGTGTACATGAATATGAACTGAGAGAATACGGCTTTAATAATTTAGAACACATCACTGAAAGTTCGAGGAAAATTGAGCAATCATCCAGCCTTACTCTCAGATAGAAAATGAAACAATCTTCTCGACGAGAAATGAGCTCCTAGCTCTGTCATGAGTCAAATCGAAAAGAGTTTTTTTTTTCTTTTATTATTGGTGTATGCAGTTTTGAGCTTGTTTAGAATTTATCTGTGTTTAGGAATGTGAACAAGTAAACACGAAGTAACTGAGAAACGCAAATTATTTGCCCATAGTTTGTGTAAAGTTTGTGTTTGTTTACCCTTTGTAGGTTATTTCATTTCGATGATTATTCCAACAATCATTAATTCATTTTGCAACAAAAAGAGAGACAAAATTATCGATTATTCATTCATGGATCTGCATTCCTCGAATCCGTCAGTCCATTTTAAGAACTGACACCACTAATTCTTACAGAACAAATCATAGGGAAAGAAGAATTAATAACACATGTCCTGGTTGATGCCAGTTTTCAGACAAAAGCCCATCATATTCAAGCCCTGTATTTATCAGAGTATTATCGTCCTTTCGTGTACAAAGTATGACTCTCTTTCATTCTAGCTGGTATTCCTGTCATAGTCATGTGCATGTACACTGTAATAATGTATTTCATTTTATGTATTGTTTTATTATAATAATTCGAAAATAGATACGCAAATATACACAAGAATGTCAGAATAGATACTGTAAATACAAAACTGTGTGAATGCATGGAATCACACAGAAAACTTTCACTTTTTTAGTTCTTATTCAGACTTGTGTATATCAATCATCAAGCCTGTGTATTTTCTATCATTAATTAAATCATCTTTGTATTGCAAAAGAATTTTGTCATGATATTCCTTTCGCACATGGTGCTTGTTCATGGTGTGTGTATAATGAGCACGATGTTCTTTGCCATTGTTTGCAGGCATTGATATATTTCATGGTAATGTCTTCGCTGGATATTGAGAGATATATGTATTCGGGGACATTTTAGGCTGTTTTGCTCCCCCTGGGGGCCGGATGGCAAATTACGGCCCAGTATTTACAGTTTCAATTTCTTTAAAACATAATATGGTTAATTTTTCGCCGAATTGGGTAGGAATTGCCGCTTTATAGGTAGTAGAAAACTCTATACAAATGTGGGTACCACATTAGGGGGGTGAGTTTAATAGAAATCTTTAGAAATCTTGTCTAGAACCAGAAGTGATGGAGCTATACAAAGTTAGTGCTCGGGCTATATTGGTGACTGCGGTATATTGAGTTTGTTCACGGCAGATCTATGGAAGCGGCAGATCGGGGGGGGGGGGGGGGAAGCAGCGGAGGGGACCAAAATTGGAGACCAATATTGACGCGTTTTTATCTTCTTGAAACACAATCCATGGTCTTAACCAAACTTTGTAGCCATTTATATCTCTATAATATCGGGTAATTATATAATTTGTACACATGGACCATATCATAATATAATAATATGCCCCACCTTTATCTACAGGATCCTCCATACTATGTGCAGGAGGCCACTACCACCAAATTAAAGAATCTTTAAAAAAAAAAAAAAACCTCTTCGTTTCTGTTTACAACCAGATAATAAATTATATGATAAAGCTAAATTAGTATACGTTCGTTTTTACGGAGTATATGAGATGCTGTTCTCTGGGGCTCGCGGATGATGGGTATAGCGAGGGGGATTTAAAGTTTGCATATATCTAAGAAATGTATTGTCAATCACTTTACATTGAAGTTGAAATGGCATATCGAGGGTTGCAGTTGCCCCCCCCCCCCCACACACACACTTCCCATTGCTATAGGGCCTATTCTCATTATTTCATTACGTGAACACTCTCTGGCATTTTCGCAGTATCTGTCACCATCCCATTCACATATTTGCCAGTGTTTATGAGCGCTACTTTATATCAAGATCAGGAGAGAGTGGGGTGGTGGCGGGGTAGGGGGGGGGGGGAATCCCTCCAGTATGTATAAGGCCTATGATAACATGTGTATAATGTCTTACACATAATATACATATAAAGAATTTGCTCTAAAAACGACTAAATGCTATTCTTGTTAACTAGATAACTAGATATTTGCGATTCTAGTATAATAGTTAACAAGTATCAAAATTATCTATAGTTATAAGAATAGCGTTTACTCGTTTTGCGATCATTTTTTTTAATGTACAAGGTAACTATACTTGATCATGAAACGAGTAAACGCTGTTCTGTTCTTGTTAACTCGATATTTGCGATTAAAGCTGCTAAAAACCCCCATGTGTCATAAAAAATAATGATGGGATACTCTGAATATCTTTAAGAGTATCCCTTGTTCATAGGCGCCGGAAGTGGGGGGGGGGGGAATAAAGCTACAATTTCCAAAGCGAAAAAAAATATAGCTACAAACGGCAGTTTGGGGACTGTAAAATGTCAAAATTTTCAAGCTCCCCCCCCCCCCCGGCAAAAAAAAAAAATAGATAAAAATAGATAAAATAAATAAATAAATATATATATATATATATATATATATATATATATATATAATACAAATAGGGAAATTTATTAGCTAAGACTATAGTAATTCTAACTCTCATAAATGTTTAGACATTCATTTTTCGTTGCGCGTGAGCAGATTATCTCAACCGCATTCAACGGTAACCGTTGCAGTTTTTAGAGTCCTTTGGCTATGGAAAATCGTGTAAATATCAAAATGTTAGCTTTAAGCACTGGCGGATTTAGAGGCGGGCACAACTGGCCCATTCCAACCCTCCTTTTGAAGCAACTTTTTTTAAAATTCTTCTTTGTTTTGTAATTTCATACGTATGCCCCCCCCCCATCCTTGAGAAAAAAAAAATTCCATACGTCCCTCTTCCACCGCTAGTTGTTACTAAGGTGACACCTGACGTAGGTAGCGCTCCCGGAAAATAGTTTTAACCCCCTCCCGCACCGCCCCCCCCCCCCCCCCCTATTCTTAATTTCCAAAGCAAAAAAATATAGCTACAAACGGCAGTTTTTGGACTGTAAATGTCAAAATTTTCAAGCTCGTTCGCTCCGCTCACTCGCATTTAATCGCTATGCCATTCTCCTGATGTTGCTGCCAGTAATTGCCAGCAGTTGCGCCCGGTGCGCCCCCCCCCCCCCTTAATTTCCAATGCGAAAAAAAGTATAGCTACAAACGGCAGTTTTTATACTGTAAAATTTAATCGTTATGCCATTGTAAGAGAGAATGTTAATGCCAGTAATTGCCAGCAGTTGGGCCTGGGCCGCCCCCCCCCCTTAACCCTATAAATCCCAGGCTATTTTGACCTTTCCCAGGCCCAAGGGGGGGGGGGGGGCACATTGTGTTTTATCGACGTGAAACAGTCCCACTTGTTTAAGGTAGCAGTTTATTTTGATGTCGATTATTATTGAACAATTTGCCTGTAAAATTGTATAATTTGAATACACTTCTTGTATCAATTCTTTTCACTGAATCATGAACGCGACTGAACCCGAGCGAGCGGAGCGAGTGAGGGGGAGGGGAGGGTGTGGGAGGGGGGTGTCCCCCCTCCCACGGTGAGAACTTTTTGCATTTTGATGTTGCAAATAGTGCAATTTGATGCTTGTTTTTGCGCGTTTTATCGACGTGAAACAGTCCCACTTGTTTAAGGTAGCAGTATATTTTAGTGTAGATTATTATTGAACAATTTGCCTATAAAATGGTATCATTTAAATACACTTCTAGTATCAATTCTTTTCACTGAATATCATGAACGCGACTGAACGCGAGCGAACGGAGCGAACGAAGGGGGAGGGGAGGGTGTGGGAGGGGGTGTTTCCCTCCCACGGTAAGAACTTTTTGCATTTTGATGTTGTAAATGGTTCAATTTGATGCATGTTTTTGCATGTTTTAACGAGTTGAAACAGTCCCACTTGTTTTAAGGTTGCAGTATATCTTGATGTAGATTATCATTGAACAATTTGCCTGTAATATGGCATGATTTAAATACACTTCTTGTATTAATTTTTTCATGAATATCATGAACGCGACTGAACCCGAGCGAGCGGAGCGAGCGAGGGGGAGGGGAGGGTGTGGGAGGGGGGTGTCCCCCCTCCCACGGTAAGAACTTTTTGCATTTTGATGTTGTAAATGGTGCAATTTGATGCATGTTTTTGCGCGTTTTATCGACGTGAAACAGTCCCACTTGTTTAAGGTAGCAGTTTATTTTGATGTCGATTATTATTGAACAATTTGCCTGTAAAATTGTATAATTTGAATACACTTCTTGTATCAATTCTTTTCACTGAATCATGAACGCGACTGAACCCGAGCGAGCGGAGCGAGTGAGGGGGAGGGGAGGGTGTGGGAGGGGGGTGTCCCCCCCCCCCCTCCCACGGTGAGAACTTTTTGCATTTTGATGTTGCAAATAGTGCAATTTGATGCTTGTTTTTGCGCGTTTTATCGACGTGAAACAGTCCCACTTGTTTAAGGTAGCAGTATATTTTGGTGTAGATTATTATTGAACAATTTGCCTATGAAATGGTATCATTTAAATACACTTCTAGTATCAATTCTTTTCACTGAATATCATGAACGCGACTGAACGCGAGCGAACGGAGCGAACGAAGGGGGAGGGGAGGGTGTGGGAGGGGGTGTCCCCCCTCCCACGGTAAGAACTTTTTGCATTTTGATGTTGTAAATGGTTCAATTTGATGCATGTTTTTGCATGTTTTAACGAGTTGAAACAGTCCCACTTGTTTAAGGTTGCCGTATATCTTGATGTAGATTATCATTGAACAATTTGCCTGTAATATGGCATGATTTAAATACACTTCTTGTATTAATTTTTTTCACTGAATATCATGAACGCGACTGAACCCGAGCGAACGGAGCGAGCGCGGGGGAGGGGGAGGGTGTGGGAGGGGGGTGTCCCCCCTCCCACGGTGAGAACTTTTTGCATTTTGATGTTGCAAATAGTGCAATTTGATGCTTGTTTTTGCGCGTTTTATCGACGTGAAACAGTCCCACTTGTTTAAGGTAGCAGTATATTTTGGTGTAGATTATTATTGAACAATTTGCCTATAAAATGGTATTATTTAAATACACTTCTAGTATTAATTCTTTTCACTGAATATCATGAACGCGACTGAACCCGAGCGAGCGGAGCGAGCGAAGGGGGAGGGGAGGATGTGGGAGGGGGTGTCCCCCCTCCCACGGTAAGAACTTTTTGCATTTTGATGTTGCAAATAGTGCAATTTGATGCATGTTTTTGCGTGTTTTAACGAGTTGAAACAGTCCCACTTGTTTAAGGTTGCAGTATATCTTGATGTAGATTATCATTGAACAATTAGCCTGTAATATGGAATGATTTAAATACACTTCTTGTATTAATTTTTTTCTCTGAATATCATGAACGCGACTGAACCCGAACGAGCGGAGCGAGCGAGGGGGGAGGGGAAGGTGTGGGAGAACTTTTTGCATTTTGGTGTTGCAAGTGGTGCAATTTGATGCATGTTTTTGCGTGTTTTAACGAGTTGAAACAGTCCCACTTGTTTAAGGTTGCAGTATATTTTAGTG